>NW_011488269.1:4061-7253 GCF_000754665.1 Bison bison bison
TCCAAGAGGGGAACTAACACATAACTTGAGGACTTTATCAGGAATGCTGTAGCAGAGGTGTGCACAAAGGGAAGCTGTAAAGAATAAGGACTAAGAGATGAGGGTGGCTGGAGAATTTTGTGATACAAGGTGACCCACTGGTGGGGGTAGGTCTGAAGGTCAGCCCTATTCATCATGACTACATGCAGCCATCTCCATTCTCGAAGTTGTTTTTTTAATCAGTATGTGTTTGTATGAGCAAGAAAGCTACACATCAAGCAGATCAGTCTGTGGCTGGGGTTAACTTGGTAACCTGCATCAGTTTAGCTATTTCAATTTAAGATGAAATATAGCCACCCCTTAACACACACACACACACACATACACACACACACAGTGAAGGAGTTGATCAGAAACAGGTTCTATCCCCTAACTCCAGCTTCTTGAAATCAGACTTTCCTGGCCCACTCTGTACCCCTTTCTAGCAGAATTCTTCTCTCATGAAGTAGGGAGGGAATGTGTTTGGGCCATACTCAAACCATGGGTACCATGGTGGCTTTCAAATTGTTCACATTCCAAAAGAGCTTTAATGATTTCCAAGATAATTGGCTGTAGAAATAAGTCCTTCTAAAAATCCAGCAATAAGAATATTTGTGATGCCACAGGATGATTCAGAACATTTGGCCTTAATTACTTTGATTGTCCGCCAGGATTTAATATATGAATATTACATTGAGATCTTCAATTTAATTTCTTGTGTAAATGGATTGTGGCAGAATCCTGTAGTCCTGGAACTGGCACATAATTCAGCGTGGGAGACACTATCTTAACTCATCTCATTACTCAAGCCATTTGTTGTCTTTCAGGAGATGGGAAAGTAGCAGAGGTGATGTGATCTCTCAACCTGGGCCCAGACAGACATGAGCCAAAGTCTCTACTGATTACGTTGTTACACAGACACAGACAACACTTATTTTCAAGAGAAAAACAGATCCCACTCTTGTCAACATACAGCTGTGGGTCCTGGTGTTTCTTAGCATAGTGACGTGGAAAAGGTATGCAAAAGGCCTGGGTTCTAGTTCTAGCTTGGCCACAGAAATGCTGTATGACCTTGGACAAGTCCCATAATTGCTCACCGTGGGAACTCAATTTCTCTGGGCATTCAGTTCCTCATCATTAAAGAGAGAATCACATGATCACTAAGGGCTTTCGAAAGTGAAGATTTTCTGACCTATGACAAATCTGACATGTGACAAATTTGACATGGCAAATCTGACGGCCTTGGTTGGCATCATGGGTGAAATAAGGTGGTTTCTATCCATCCTGTGAATGATAAGCAGCCCCCCAAGAATGAGCAATGTCAGAAGGAGGGAAGAAAGAGACAGGGGAGATCAGTGGGAAAGAGGGTGACGGATAAAAGGGAAGTGAAGGTGAAGGAAACAGTGTTGGGTGAGCTTGTTAAGACCTTAGCAAAATGGGGGTCATTTGGGCCCCAGGGGGCTGATAGAAGTTAGAGGGAAAGAGTGAGACTCAAAAAGTATTAAGTGGGAATCCACGGTACTGGAGAATTTATTTGCCACATATAAAAGATGAAGTGCTTGCATCTAAAATGCATTAAAAAATCCCTACAAATGAATAAAAAAGGACAATCTAGCAGGGAAAAAATGGAGAGAATACTTGAAAAGGAACTGTACAAAAAAGTACATCTGAAAGACCAATAAACATATGGACAAGTGCTCAATCTTATTAGTCACCAGAGAAATGCAAAATAAACCTCAGTGAGATACCACTGCACGCCCACCAGAATGATTACAATTTAAAAAGCTGAGAATACTAAGTGTTGATAATAATTTGGAGCAATGGATGAGTGTAAATTGGCATAACACTTTGGAAAACTGTTGAGCAACATCTACCAAAGTGGAACATGTGCAGTCCCTATGACTCAGTGATTCCACAAGTTAACAGAAATGCATGCACACGTGCACCAAAAGTCAAACAAAAATATTCACAGAAATAGTAGACCTAATAGCTCCAAACAGCAAATGGTCCATATTCCCATTACAGGAGAACGGATACATTGTGGCATAGTCACAAGTGGAATAGTAGAGAGCAATGACAAGGAAAAAAATAAGCTTCACGAACATGCTGAATGAAAGAAGCTATACACAAAAGAGTACATACTGAATGATTGTGTAAACATCAATAACTGATAGAACCATAGAGTTTAGGGGTGCATGCTGAGGAGACAAGTATAAAGGAAAGCACAGAAGTCATTTACGTAAGTGTCAGAAGAGTAACTTTTAGGAGGTGGGAAAGAAGTTGTGATTAGGCAAAGGGGCACAGGGGTGCTGATAATATTCTATTTTTTGATGGAGCGAGAGTTAACACAGGTGTTTAGTTGACTAAACTCTGCATATATGACCTATGCCTTTTTCTTTATGTGTGGCATATTTCACACACACAAGAAAAAGCTTTAAAAATACAGATATAGGAAAAATCCAAAGACAAATCTTTTTCTCGCACTAACATCACCACAAGTTCTATCCATCCTCTCAGGATGCTGCTTCTGGCTAATGGGATTCTAGACTTTAGGCGAAGAGAAAGCCAAGACTGTGCCCCATTCCTCTCTGTGTGCGTGTGCCACAATTCTCCATCTTTAAGGCCAGACTGACCCACCCTTGTACCTAAACAGCTTTCTGATAATTGACAAAGTCAAATAGTCAAATTTGTCAGCCAAAACCAATAGTCAAAGATATTACCCCGGCTACTGTCTAGGGCCCGTTTCATCCCTCCCCTTCTCAAACTGTTCTACTTCATTTCAGTTTTTCTCCCGAGTCTTTATTTTGTCTTCAATTTCAGCCTTGTTCATGCCTTTGGCCCTATGACTGAGTGACCCAACTGGGTTTCCTTAGCTTCAACCTCAGCAAGCCTTCCCTCTCCAAAGCCTCCTTTGTTCCCACCCAGCTTAGGTAGGTTATCCACCCCCAACTTGCCCCCAGATCTTACGGGGCTAAAGTGCCTCACTGAAAACCTTCAAGGCCAGATGTTTCAGAATTCAGAGTTCGGAAGATTTTTACCAAGGTCAGTTCAGTTCAGTTCAGTCGCTCAGTTGTGTCCGACTCTTTGTGATCCCATGAATTGCAACACGCCAGGCCTCCCTGTCCATCACCAACTCCCAGAGTTCTCATGTCCATTGAGTCATGATTACCAAGG
>NW_011488269.1:8304-10710 GCF_000754665.1 Bison bison bison
AGAAAAATCTACCACAAAGGTCTGCTACCGCATCATGGAGGGCCTGCCAGGGGTCAGGTGACCAACCCAGGCCAATGAGTGGCCACTCCTGTTAATAAATCAACCAGCCTTTTCCCTATCAATGGTACTTTGGGTGCGGTAGGCCTAACTAGAAGGAAAAGATGGGCAAGGCAAGTACCTGGGGCTGTTCTGTTGAGTCCAATGTGAAAGGAATGGATGGGCTGCATTCATCTTCAGGTTATCCTCCTTAAATAGTATTGCTCTCAGTCATGTTTTGCAAAGGTATGGAGGCAGTGAGTTTGAAATTGTCCTCCCCAGGAAGTACTTGGAATACAGTGAGTTTATATTGCTAGTTAAGTGTAGAGCTAGATGTTTTTAGTTCCAGTCACCTGGGGGCAGAGGTGCTATGTCCTATTGAACTGAGATGCTCCAGAGGCAATGCAGAGAGTTAGCAAGGGGCTCGAGCATGAGTCAAAGCTAAATCTTCAGGCTCCACCAACCAGAAGACTCCAAGGAATCATGGGAGAATTCAGCAGGTTAAAACTACGCAAATTCTTCCAGGACCAATGCCTAGAGGGGAAACCCGAGGGAAGGGAAATCAAGTAGAAGTTAGAAGGCTCAGTCTCGGAGCTCCAGGGCATTAGGTTGTGTGCTCCTAGAAAGTGGAGACTAGGAGTTACTCCCTTGCTGTCTCTCACAGCCATGCCCCAGGCTTTTCAACCTTAAAACAAGGAAATAGGACTTACATGATGGCTAAGCTATCTTCCTGCTCTAGTTTTTAGCACCCATGCATCTCTGGTTTTCTTTATTAAATGTTTATTGTTTCTCATAAAAATAATGCACACTCCTTATTGAAATTTTGGAAAATGAGATAAATATATGGGAGTTTACACTCATCTATCTTTCTACATCTTGCCCACTTGAACATATGTGCTTTTTGCTTGCTTGTTTTATTTTCCATCTCTCTATAAAATTGTGATCATAGAGTTTTGTACTTTGAGTTATACACAAGTATATCGTGAGTATTTTCATATCATTAGAAAGCTATGATTCTAGTCTAATTTGAATGTCTACCAGACATTGTAGAGCACACTAAAAAGTTCAACATGTGTACCTTGCCCTTATGGACCTTATAATCTGGTTGAGAAGTTGAGACTAGTGTACATGATACCAATAGTGAAAAATTAAAAAAGGAATATCATTAAGTGTCATTTCTTGGGACAGGCCAGAAGGATAGTAAGGACCCAAAAGGAGAGATGGATGTGGGCAACACTAGTGCGGGAAGGCTCAGAGAGAAGGCAAGGCTTCAGTTTCCCTGTAAGGGATAAGTAAAGGAGAATGAAGAAAGCAGAGGCATCAATGAAACAGAAGCAATCAGGGGAAGCTGGACGGACACTCAAAATCCCTTTATGCTTTGTTGTTGATGGTGATGATGCAGAGCTACCCGTGGCCAGGATTTCAGGACTGTCCAGGGGCTCATCTTACATATGAACAAATAAACCCATGTCTCCAACTTAAAGGGAACTTGGAGAATAAATGTATGAAAAATGAAGCACTCATATTAATGTGGCAGTGGCTTAGGCTCAGACCTTTTTCAGTTTAGTAATGACTTGCTTCTTTGCTGTCTCAAACAGTCATGTTTCAGGCATCATGGTAGTAGTGGCTAGAGTCCCCAGTTGAACAGCTTCCTCTGTACATAGCTGATTATGTGATTCCAGAGCCCTGGTAAGAGCCAATTCACTGCTGTGGGCTGATAACCACAAGAAGAGAAAAATGAGAGAATGCTTATGGCACAAGCCTCCTTCTCCATCCACTGAAACACAGATAAAAACTCATTGAGACAGTTAATTAAGCCACATCTGTGGTCTAAAGAGCTCCCCAGTGGGACTAGGAGTTTCTCAGGGGCACCAAACCTGTGCTTTGAAGAACAATAGAAAGGCATGGTTACATGAAACACCACAGTTCTAGATTCATCTGTGTTACATCAGAAAGTGCCCTTGCCTCTGGTTAGGAGACTTGCCTCTAGTTCGCTGTGTAACTTTGACCAAATTCCATTACCTGTCAGAGTTTACTTCAGTTTTCTTCTTCTTCTGTAAAATGGGAAATATTCCAAGCTTCCCTTTTGGGCACAAAAATTCTATGAACCTATGATTTCTTTAGATTATCACAGCCTTTCATAGTTCAGGAATCCCCTATGACGGTGCAGATAACCCTGAGAAAAGGCTACTTCTTACCCTTGTGTTGCCGGTCACCACCACACCTGGGAATCGAAGTCCTTTGGGGAATGGGACCAGGAGAGCAAGCAGGCCCAGCCCAATGGGAGAGGCACAGAAAAGAGAAACGGGTGGGCCCCCAAGATGTCACCAGTTAAGCAGAGGGGAGGATCTTGTTACCTCCTCCTCTAGC
>NW_011488269.1:13463-15160 GCF_000754665.1 Bison bison bison
TATCTGACTGGCCCCTGAATTTAATTGCAAGTGTCTTCATTAAAGTGACTCAGAGGGATATTATAGATGGAGGAAGAGGTGAGGCAACATGATCAGGGATGCACAGATTAGAGTGATGTGGCTACAGCCCAGTGAATGCTGGTAACTACCATAAACTGGAAAGGGCAAAGCTGTCTCCTAGAGCTTATGGTGGGAGTGTGGCCCTGCCAACATTTTGATCTTGGCCCAGTGAAACTAACATCAGATGTCTGGTCTCTAGATAGTGAGCTAATAAATTTCTGTTATGTTGAGTTACAAAGATTGTGGTCATTTGTTATAGCAGTCATAGGAAACTAATACTATCTTCCATTACTAAGCTCGGGTCACAGGTAGAATGATAAGACATCTTCCTGCTATAGTATTAAGAGCACCAAAATCCTCCTCTACCCAAAATATGCCCTCCATCTATCACAATGCAATCACTAGGAACCCAACATTCACATGTACATACCAACATTTCTACTTTTGGAATAAGTCTTTCTTGCTGCTGTGTTGCAAACAGTACATATAAGCCCTTGTTTTCCATTAGTACTTTTGCATGAATTTATATATCCAATTACCTCCAGCCACTAGGCAGGCCTTGGGGGGACAGGGAGGGACAGTGAGCAGGTAGGGGAATACAGTAAATATGTCTAAATTGAAACCACAATTGGAATCAAATCAAATCTGTTTTAGTAATAACACTAAGTAGGGCCTTTAGGAAAACAAGTCATGGCAGAACTAACTTAATTTACTCTTCTGATAAGGTTAGAAGGCTTGTGGATCAGGAGAATGCTGTAGACAGGATGCATCTGGATTTTAACAAGACTTTTGACTTAGGCTCTCATAAACCCTTTGGAGATCAAGTGAAGAAACACAGGCAGCAGGTGAGACTCCACAACTAGCAGGAGACTGTTGATATGTAGGTCACTATCTTCAGTGACAAGTCACAGGTTTCTGCATTAGTCCCAGTCAAGTCACCATTGTTATCCATGGCTCACACAGAGATTAAGACTGCATACCCTCTGAGAGTGAGGATGCTGGGAGGCTCAAGGGTCCAGCCAACAGACTGGATGTGAGAAGCAGGACACAAAACAGTATCAGTAGCCTGGAACATTGGCTGACCCCCATGAAATGCAAGGTCCCGCACTAAAAGTCCAAAATTCACATATACAAAGACAGGTTTATATACAGAGCAGCCATCAGGGTGCAAAAGGCAGAGGGGGTCAGCAGACAGCTCAATGAGTCAGAATGATGGTGATGCTGGAAAAAAAAAAAAGAGAAAAAGCTAATGGAGCCAGAGTTGTGTCTCCAGAAACAGGAGAGAGCCCTGCTCTCACTGGAATATTCCTCATTGTCCAGGCCACACTGGGGTTCAGTCTGACTCCTTTCCAACCTTTAATCCCAAAGGTAAGCTGTTAACAGAATAGGAAGTATCCTTCCACACTTATTTGCCTATAAAATTTTTAATTTTTAAATGATTATGTGACATTATTTATTATGTAAATTATATACATGAGTAAAAACATATTATACATATTGTTCCTGACCTTGCTTTTTATTTCACAATATGTCATGGGCACCTTGCCATGTGAGTGATCATAACAGCTGATTTGGGGGCATTTTCCATGTGCCAAGTAACTTCTGCAAACATTTCATGTTTTACTTTATTTAAAACT
>NW_011488269.1:18036-19325 GCF_000754665.1 Bison bison bison
CCCCTCCCTCTGGAGCCTCCCTCCCCTTCCCTCATCCGACCCCTCCAGGGCATCACAGAGTGCCAGACTGGGTTCCCTGGGTTATGTAGCAACTTCCCACCATCTATCTATTTTACACATGATAGTGTATACATGTCAATGTATAGCCATTATTTTATGGTAACTAAATGGAGTATTTTAAAAACTTTAAATGGAATATTTAAATGGAGTATAATCTATAAAAATATTGGATGACTATCCTGTACATCTGAAACTAGTACCATATTACAAATCAATTATACTCATACGGTTAAATCATAATCAATATGAACCCATCTCTGAAATATTTATGAACATTCAATGACAAATGGTGTTTGCTATTATTTTTATTTCAAATATTAAAAAAGCAGCCATTGCTTAAAAAAAAAAGTCATTGCTATTAGTGACCCCTGATCACCCCTCAGACACATACACACGTAAGCACATGCAACACACCTTCCCCAACTGCCTGAAAATAAACACTTTGACTGAATTTTCTCTTCCATTTCCCTGCAGTATTGCCCTGATGATCTCATTACCAACTCCAGGCAGACTTGTTACTAGCCAATCTAGTTACCTTGGACTCGCCACCATATTTGAGCTCATCCCCCTATAGATTGTTCTGCCATTAAAAAGTGTCATCTACATAACTCAAAGTCATGCCCCAAAGCTTTGTAGCAGCCAGCATAGTGATTAAAAAGCAGCCTGGTCCAACCAGGACAGGATCCAGATCTCCTTATTTCAAACCAGATTAATTGCCTCATTAATGACAGTGCCTCACCTGACTCTAGAGTCTATTTTTGCAAAAAAAAAAAAAATACTGCATAAACTGTATACTCCATATCTTTCTGGGGCCTCCCAGCAGCACTGGAGATGGACACTCCCATTTACAAAGCAGAGAGGGCAAGTGAATTGGTAACAGGCAATATCAGAATTCAAACCCAAGCCGTATCCAGGCCAGACTCTTCCCCCTACATCATGAAATTAGTTCACAGTTGGATGGGGAAAAAGAAACACACAGAAAGTATGTTTGTAGACACCTGACCAAAATGAGAAATTTGGCACAATATACAGCAAAACAAGACCCATGACTTGTAATATGACCTCATTTATAATCTGGGGGCCAGAAATGAGAAAATTCTCTGAGATCAGCACTGAGCTCTCCCACAAGTCATTTATTCACTCACTCATCCTATGAAATATATTGAAAGCCTTGTACATACCAGCCACTGTACTTGGTGCTAGTGGATAAAATACAAAGAAGAACAGAA
>NW_011488269.1:23124-23747 GCF_000754665.1 Bison bison bison
GTTAGGTCCATGAATCAAGGCAAATTGGAAGTAGTCAAACAGGAGATGGCAAGAGTGAACGTTGACATTTTAGGAATCAGCAAACTAAAATGGACTGGAATGGGTGAATTTAACTCAGAAGCCAGATGGATAACATGAAAATCAGTGGATAACCGTATTTCAATGGAGCTGGAATTGGACAAAAGAAAGATATAATGGGAAAGTCTGTTTGGGCCAGATTTGGTAGACTTTGAATATCTCAGCTTCTGTCCTTCTCAGAGACCAGCAGCAGTGAAGGATTTGGGAAAGACAGCAAAAGATAGATGTTGCTCCCTGGGAGCCAGACGACAAGAAAAAAAAAAGAATAATAATGCCTGCCTGGATTCCAGAAGGGGAGACGTCACACTGAGGCTCCTTGGCAGGGTGGGTAATGATGGCAAACTGCTTTCAGGGGAAAAGGGAAATGCTTGTCTCGGCACCTTCCCCAGTTTATCTTCTGTGCCTTTACTTGTGCTAAACTCTAAACTTGTAGCATTTTCCTCAGCCCCTCTCCTACAAGTTCTGCTTGTTGAGAAACTGATGCATTTTTCAAGGTGTCTCCCTGCCCTTTGCCTCAGTGGTCCTAAGTTCTCCATAGTTAAAGC
>NW_011488270.1:0-343 GCF_000754665.1 Bison bison bison
GAATGGTCTAGTGGTTTTCCCCACTTTCTTCAATTTCAGTCTGAATTTGGCAATAAGGAGTTCATGATCAGAGCCACAGTCAGCTCCCGGTCTTGTTTCTGCTGACTGTATAGATCTTCTCCATCTTGGCTGCAAAGAATACAATCAATCTGATTTCAGTGTTGACCATCCAGTGAACTCCATGTGTATAGTCATCTCTTGTGTTGTTGGAAGAGGGTGTTTGCTATGACCAGTGCGTTTTCTTGGCAGAACTCTATTAGCCTTTGTCCTGCTTCATTCTGTACTCCAAGGCCAAATTTTCCTGTTACTCCAGGTGTTTCTTGACTTGCTACTTTGGCATTCC
>NW_011488270.1:4764-5363 GCF_000754665.1 Bison bison bison
TTTGGCCATGCAATGCAGCATGTGGGATCTTAGTTCACCCACCAGGGATTGAACCCCTCCGCTCTATATTCGAAGCACGGAGTCTTAACCACTGGACTGCTGGGGAAGTCCCAACAGTATGTCTTTTTACATTCTCTGCAGTAAAGGTTACTAGTGAACCTTTGCAGGCTCTCACTCATTCTTGTGGGTCTAGTCCCAAACTATAGCAAAAGTACTACTGGCTCAAATAGGATAAGATGAAAAGTATACCAAACCAAGTAGCTTCGCCAGGAAACTCAGTGACACAGAAAATAGAAGGCTGTGGGAAGGTCTGAGAGAAAAGAGGCCTGCTAGAGAGACCAATGAGCCTGAGACAGGGCCTTCCACCTTGTGGAATACAAATACAGCACACACGAATGTTGACATGCCCCCATGGGTACACAATTTTTAAAGATTTCTTGAGTAAGCACAAAAGCATATGTTACAGAAAATGAAAACAACCCAAAGTCCAAGCCATTCCCAAAGGCACAATACCCAAAGTCAATTTCTGGTCAAATGACCACTCGCTGATGTCACAGGGTCACTTCTTGAGCCGAAGTCCTCCACATGAAGTTGACGAC
>NW_011488271.1:0-1174 GCF_000754665.1 Bison bison bison
ATCTCATCCCTTATCATCCCCTTCTCCTCCTGCCTTCAATCTTTCCCAGCATCAGGGTCTTTTTCCAATGAATCAGCTCTTTGCATCAGGTGGCCAAAGTATTGGAGCTTTAGCATCAGTCCTTCCAATGCATATTCAGGACTGATTTCATTTGGGACTGACTGCTTTGGTCTCCTTGCACTCCAAAGGACTCTCAAGAGTATTCTCCAAGCTCAGCTTTCTTTAGAGTCCAACTCTCAAATCCATACCTGACTACTGGAAAAAAAATAGCTTTGACTAGATGGACCTTGGTCAGCAAAGTAATGTATCTGCTTTTTAATATGCTGTCTAGGTGGGGCATAGCTTTTCTTCCAAGGAGCAAACATCTTCTAATTTCATGGCCGCAGTCACCATCTGCAGTGACTTTGGAGCCCAAGAAAATAAAGCCTGTCACTGTTTCCATTGTTTCCCCATCTACCGGCCATGAAGTGATGATGGGACTGGATGCCATGATCTTAGTTTTCTGAATGTTGAGCTTTAAGCCAACTTTTTCACTCTTCTTTTTCAATGTCATCAAGAAGTTCTTTAGTTCTTCTTTGTTTTCTGCCATAAGGCTGGAGTCATCTGCATATCTCCGGTTCTTGATATTGCTCCTGGCAATCTTGATTCCAGCTCGTGCTTCATCCAGCCTAGCATTTCACAATATGTACTCTGCATGTAAGTTAAATAAGCAGGGTGACAATATACAGCCTTGATGTACTCCTTTCCCGATTTGGAACCAGTCTGTTGTTCCATGTCCAGTTCTAACTGTTGCTTCTTGACCTGCATACGCAGTTCTCAGGAGGAAGTTCAGGTGGTCTGGTATTCCCATCTCTTGAAGAATGTTCCAGTTTGTTGTGATCCACACAGTGAAAGGCTTTGGCATAGTCAATAAAGAAGAAGTCGTTTTTTCTGGAATTCTCTTGCTTTTACGATGATCCAACAGATGTTCGCAATTTGATCTCTGGTTCCTCTGCCTTTTCTAAATCCAGGTTGAATATCTGGAAGTTTATGGTTCACGTACTGTTGAAGCCTGGCTTGGAGAATTTTGAGCATTACTTTGCCAGCGTGTGAGATGAGTGCAATTGTGTGGTAGTTTGAGCATTCTTTGACATTGCCTTTTCTTTGGGACTGGAATGAAAACTGACCTTTTCCA
>NW_011488271.1:2501-5449 GCF_000754665.1 Bison bison bison
GCTTTCACAGTATCATCTTTCACGATTTGAAATCGCTCAACTGGAATTCCATCACCTCCACTAGCTTTGTTCACAGTCATGCTTCCTAAGGCCCACTTGACTTCACATTCCAGGACGTCTGGCTCTAGGTGAGTGATCACACCATCATGATTATCTGGGTCATGAAGATCTTTTTTGTACAGTTCTTCTGTGTATTCTTGCCACCTCTTCTTAATATCTTCTGCTTCTGTTAGGTCCATACCATTTCTGTCCTTTATCGAGGCCAGCTTTGCATGAAATGTTCCCTTGGTATCTCTAATTTTCTTGAAGAGATCTCTAGTCTTTCCCATTCTATTTTTTCTCTCTATTTCTTTACGCTGATCACTGAGGAAGGCTTTCTTATCTCTCCTTGGTATTCTTTGGAACTCCACATTCAAATGGGTATATCTTTCTTTTTCTCCTTTGCTTTTCGCTTCCCTTTCTTTCACAGCTATTTGTAAGGTCTCCTCAAACAGCCATTTTGCTTTTTTGCATTTCTTTTTCATGGAGATGGTCTTGATCCCTGTCTCCTGTACAATGTCATGAACCTCATTCCATAGTTCATGAGGCACTCTATCAGATCTAGTCCCTTAAATCTATTTCTCACTTCCACTATATAGTCATAAAGGATTTGATTTAGGTCATATCTGAATGATCTAGTGGTTTTCCTCACTTTCTTTAAGTCTGAATTTGGCAATAAGGAGATCATGATCTGAGCCACAGTCATCTCCTGGTCTTGTTTTTGCTGACTGTATAGAGCTTCTCCATCTTTGGCTGTAAATAATATAATCAATCTAACTTTGGTGTCGACCATCTGGTGATGTTCATGTGTGGAGTCTTCTCTTGTGTTTTTGGAAGAGGGTGTTTGCTATGACCATTGCTCTTGGCAGAATTCTATTAGCCTTTGCCCTGCTTCATTCTGTACTCCAAGGCCAATTTACCTGTTACTCCAGGTGTTTCTTGACTTTCTAATTTTGCATTCCAGTCCCCTACAATGAAAAGGACATTTTTTTTTGGGGGGGGGTGTTAGTTCTAATAGGTCTTGTAGGTCTTCATAGAACTGTTCAACTTCAGCTTCTTCAGCATTACTGATCAGGGCATAGACTTGGATTACCGTGATATTGAATGGTTTGCCTTGGAAACAAAAAGAGATCATTCTGTCGTTTCTGAGATTGCATCCAAGTACTGTATTTTGGACTCTTTTGTTGACCATGATGACTATTCCATTTCTTCTAAGGGATTCCTGCCCACAGTAGTAGATCCAATGGTCATTTGAGTTAAATCCACCCATTCCAGTCCATCTTAGTTCACTGATTCCTAGAATGTATGCGTACACTCTTATCATCTCCTGCTTGATCACCTCCAATTTGCCTTGATTCATGGACATAACATTCCAGGTTCCTCTGCAATATTGCTTTTTACAGCATCGAACTTTGCTTCTGTCACCAGTCTCATCCTCAACTGAGTGTTGTTTTTTTCTTTGGCTCCATCCCTTCATTCTATCTGGAGTTATTTCTCCACTGATCTCCAGTAGCATATTGGGCACCTACTGTCCTGGGGAAGTCCTCTTTCAGTATCCTATCATTTTGCCTTTTCATACTGTTCATGGGGTTCTCAAGGCAAGAATACTGAAGTGGTTTGCCATTCTCTTCTCCAGTGAACTGCATTCTGTCAGAATCACAGTTGATGGAAATTTTGACCAAAATGAAACTGGGATAAGACGGTTGAGATGCTTGTCTGAGTTAACACTGGTTGTTCTGGGTCCTCTCAGCACCAGCACCTGAATCCTGTGCTCACCAGCCCAGGGCCTCCCCAACTTGTCACCCAGGGTCACTGGCCCTGGTGCATCTCTAAGGGATGGTTTGGTGGGTAATACCTGTATCACAGAGATTTGTGTTTTATCATTTTACAGCTCTTCCTGATCAGCTTTCTCAGAGGATCCTCACAACTACCTTGTGAATGAGCAAAGTAAGTCCTATCATTTCTATTTACAGATAAGACTTGAACTTGGAAGGAAGGGCAAGTGGTGTCCTACATTTTCCCAAGGTATTATAGGTCATGGAGAAATCCAGGAATGGTTTGCAGTCGTGGAATTCCAGACCCACCACTGTAGGTAGAGGAGTCTGGAAGGAGGAGGAAATGTCCAGAATTGGAACTCTGTGGCCAAGAACCCTTGTGAACCAAACTGCATTATCTGGAGACCCATGTGTTTTTCATGTTTCTCTCATCTGTGTCATGGTATCAATATAAAAACAAGTGAAGAGGATAGAATTCTGAAAGAATAAATTCTAATCATAAATGGGGAAAAACAGGGCTGTCTGTTCTCTCTTCTATTAGACCTATGGATGAACAATTTCTTAACAACCACTGGTTTAACTGTGCATCCCATCCTTCTACAACTTTCATATTCATGGGGAAGGGTCCTTCCAGCTCCTTCCACATCTGATCTTAAGTAAAGTCACTGGGGGTGTTATCAGTGGTTGTCAGGGAAAAAATCTGCTGAAATTTCAATTAGGAAAAAAAACCAATTACACTTTTTTTTTTTTTAGCAGATTCACATTATTTGATTGGACAATATTCACCAGTTTAAGTAATCTGTTTTTCTATATAATTTAAAGCCTTTAATGACTAACCCAGCCTGGCAGATAACCTGGGAAGCAGAGGTAAGATCAAAATGAAGGGAGCTGTGCAAATGATCTTTCCTTGAATACCAATTATAGACTGGTAACTTGTTCTCAAAAGCTACCTAGCTTGGGTTAAGTCCTTCAGATTTCTTTCTTTTTTTTAATTTTATTTTTAAAATTTACAATATTGTATTAATTTTGCCCAACGTCAAAATGAATCTGCCACCGGTATACCCGTGCTCCCCATCCTGAACCCTCCTCCCTCCTCCCTCCCCATACCCTCCCTCTGGGCCATCCCAGTGCACC
>NW_011488271.1:7228-8995 GCF_000754665.1 Bison bison bison
GATTATGTATATAAAGTGCTTACCATTCTATGTATGACAAATAGAATAGAAACTCTAAGCCCATTGTTATCACCTTTCAGTGTACTCTGGGTGCCATCAATTGGGAGAGGGAAGATGGTGTATTAATAGATTTAAGGCCCAAAAGGCTTAATAATCCAATGAATTTGGACCCTTAGAGGTCATTCATGCTCACCACTGGAACAGCCTCGTATATCCAAGGATGTATCATAGTCGTGTTATTTTTTTCTATATGTGGTGATGATGTCACATGTACTAAAGTGACTGTTGCTTTTCTCTGGCCACAAAGATCATTGAATCTGACGTCTATTTTGTTTGAAGATGTACTTTCAAAAATACTATGGCCAATAAACCTCATGCCTACTACAGTTTTTGTCCTCTCTGTATTTTCTTCTCAGCTCTAGGCCTTCCAAGGATTGATCACCTTCGGAATATGACAGCAAGTCAACACTTTTTGAGATGTTTATTTTCTTATTCAATATTCTCTGTTTCAAGCTCTGCTTCTTCTTAGTGAAGAGTTACTGTTACGACACTCTTGAGTATTTATGGGAGACTGATGAAAAAAGTGGTGGAACTTCGAATTAACTAAACCAAACAAGGTTATTAAATAAGATATTCCAAAGATAAGATCAAATTGACCTTTTCTATTTCATGTACCATGAACTGGTATATTGATGTCAATGGAAGTACAAAGGAGCTGGGATTCAAAATCAATGAAACTGAAGTTTTCTCTCCTCATTACTGAGAATGTTTTATCCTGAAATCAGGCAGCACCTATCCCTGTCCCTCTACACGTCATACAAAAACATGCAATTGATTCTGATTATAAGGGCTAATGAACCATGTGCTAAGCACACAGCAGGCCAGCCAGCTTTGGAAAGCCAACCTTGGCCTAGCTTGTTGTAGCTAAGGAACAGAACTTTCACAAAATCTTTTTAAAGTAATTAGCAATCACTGTCAAGATGTGACACTGCTTTACTGAAAGACTGCTTCTGGAGATAAGTAGCATAGCTGAACCAAACAGGACACCTTTATAAAATAAATTTGCAGAAAAGAAAAAAAAAATAAACAGATATATCTTTGCAGTAAAAGTACTCTGCCTCTGAGACTCAGCTTACTTCTCACTGGTAACAGTGGAAGCCTTTGCCCATAGGTTGCACTGCGTAGATAGTCATTGCTGCATTTCTGTGTGTAGCTTTTGATAAATGCATTTCACTTCCAAAATGAACATGTGGAAACTTACCACAGCTTGAATCACTAAAAAGCAGACAGAACTAAACCACAACAAAAAAGCATTCCAAATGAGCATTCTAAATGAGGAGATGAGAGCAGAGATGACTCAACACCATTCTTTAGAATCTCAAGTTCACAGACAAAACAAAGTCTGGATAGGAGGTATGTCTGTGGCATTTCTGTCTTTTTTGTTTTAAAGACACCTTACAACAGAGCAATAGGCACTTGAAAAGAAATGCTTACAAAAACAAAAAAGACATTTTCTGAGATGACTTTGATCCCTTACTTGAATTATTGGCTTAAAGGCTTTGTATCCTCAATAACTGCTCTTTATTGTCCTTGTTCAGCTATTACTTTTCAACTTATCATTTATTAATCTTTTCTTTGTAAGTAACCACAGTTGGTCTTATAAAAAAAAATGGTGCAACAAATACTTGTCTTCTGTGGTAATGGGTTTCCCTGGGGGCTCACAAGAAGAACCCCTGGAGAAGGGCATGGCTAAAAGAAAGCTGAGCA
>NW_011488271.1:9095-10191 GCF_000754665.1 Bison bison bison
GCAAAGAGAACGACTGAGTGACTGAACTGAACTGAACTCAACCCACTCTAGTATTCTTGCCTGAAGAATTCCATGGACAAAGGAGACTAGTGGCTCCAGTTCATGGGGTCACAAAGAATCAGAAATGACTGAGCAACTAACACTTTCTCTTTTCTGTGGTCATAAGACACATAATTTAATTCAGCTAGGTTATCTTGGCACCCCACTCCAGTACTCTTGCCTGGAAAATCCCATGGATGGAGGAGCCTGGTAGGCTGTAGTCCATGGGGTCGCTAAGAGTTGGACACGACTGAGTGACTTCCCTTTCAATTTCACTTTCACCCATTGGAGAAGGAACTGGCAACCCACTCCAGTATTCTTTCTTTTTTTTTTTAACTAGGTTTTAAATTTTATTTTATTTTTAAACTTTACAATATTGTATTAGTTTTGCCTAATATCGAAATGAATCCACCACAGGTATACCCACGTTCCCCATCCTGAATCCTCCTCCCTCCTCCCTCCCCTACCCTCCCTCTGGGTCGTCCCAGTGCACCAGCCCCAAGCATCCAGTACCGTGCATCGAA
The DNA here is from genome assembly GCF_000754665.1 of Bison bison bison. NCBI lineage: Eukaryota > Metazoa > Chordata > Mammalia > Artiodactyla > Bovidae > Bison > Bison bison. The sequence goes on from NW_011488271.1 coordinate 9,659, forward strand.
CCTGGACTGGCAACTCGTTTCATACATGATATTATACATGTTTCAATGCTATTCTCCCCAATCTCCCCACCCTCTCCCTCTCCCACAGAGTCCATAAGACTGATTTATACATTGGTGTCTCTTTTGCAGCCTCGTACACAGGGTTATTGTTACCATCTTTCTAAATTCCATATATATGCGTTAGTATACTGTATTGGTGTTTTTCTTTCTGGCTTACTTCACTCTGTATAATAGGTTCCAGTTTCATCCATCTCATCAGAACTGATTCAAATGTATTCTTTTTAATGGCTGAGTAATACTCCATTGTGTATATGTACCACAGCTTTCTTATCCATTCATCTGCTGATGGACATCTAGGTTGCTTCCATGTCCTGGCTATTATAAACAGTGCTGCGATGAACATTGGGGTACACGTGTCTCTTTCCCTTCTGGTTTCCTCAGTGTGTATGCCCAGCAGTGGGATTGCTGGATCATAAGGCAGTTCTATTTCCAGTTTTTTAAGGAATCTCCACACTGTTCTCCATAGTGGCTGT
>NW_011488272.1:0-530 GCF_000754665.1 Bison bison bison
ATTTCCATACACATTGTGGAATTATTTGTTCTAGCTCTGTGAAAAATACCATTGGTAGCTTAATAGGGATTGCATTGAATCTATAGATTACTTTGGGTAGTATACTCATTTTCACTATATTGATTCTTCTGATCCATGAACATGGTATATTTCTCCACCTATTAGTGTCCTCTTTGATTTCTTTCACCAGTGTTTTATAGTTTTCTATATATAGGTCTTTAGTTTCTTTAGGTAGATATATTCCTAAGTACTTTATTCTTTTTGTTGCAATGGTGAATGGAACTGTTTCCTTAATTTCTCTTTCTTTTTTCTCATTATTAGTGTATAGGAATGCAAGGGATTTCTGTGTGTTGATTTTATATCCTGCAACTTTACCATATTCATTGATTAGCTCCAGTAATTTTCTGGTGGAGTCTAGGGTTTTCTATGTAGAGGATCATGTCATCTGCAAACAGTGAGAGCTTTACTTCTCCTTTTCCAATTTGTATTCTTTTTATTTCTTTTTCTGCTCTGATTGCTGTGGCCAAAAC
>NW_011488272.1:4962-5371 GCF_000754665.1 Bison bison bison
AAAGGGTCTTTTTTTTGCAAAGTAATAGGTTATAAAAGTGAAAATTAAAGGAATAATAGAGGACTTAAAATTTTTTATAAAAAAGTAAAAATGAAAGAAAGAATAATCGTAAAAATAGTAAAAATATATCTAGGACTTTCTCTGGTTTTGTTGTGAGTATTGTGGGTTCAGTTCATTTTTGGCTAGTTCCTTGGTCCAACTTATATTTCTCAAGATCTATAGGACCCCTTCCTATGTAGTCCGTAGTAACCACAGGGTTTTAATCTATTGCCTGTAGCTTCCAAGGTGGTTCCCTCTGTTATAGCTTCTTCTGTTTGCTGGTCTCTTCAGTGTCTGGTTTCCGCCCTAACACAAAGGAGACGGTGGAGGACACTTCTTTTTTTCAGGCTCACTCGTTCAGTCGCACTGT
>NW_011488273.1:0-503 GCF_000754665.1 Bison bison bison
AGTATTGGAGTTTCAGCTTTAGCATCAGTCCTTCCAATGAACACCCAGGACTGATCTCCTTTAGGATGGACTGGGTGGATCTCCTTGCAGTCCAAGGGACTCTCAAGAGTCTTCTCCAACATCACAGTTCAAAAGCATCAATTCCCTGGTGCTCAGCTTCCTTTACAGTCAAACTCTCACATCCATACATGACCACTGGAAAGACCACAGCCTTGACTAGATGGACCTTTGTTGGCAAAGTAATGTCTCTGCTTTTCAGTATGCTGTCTAGGTTGGTCATAACTTTCCTTCCAAGGAGTAAGCATCTTTTAATTTCATGGCTGCAGTCACCATCTGTAGTGATTTTGGAGCCCCCCAAAATAAAGTCTGACAGTGTTTCCACTGTTTTCCATCTATTTCCCATGAAATGATGGGACCAGATGCTGTGATATTAGTTTTCTGAATGTTGAGTTTTAAGCCAACTTTTTCACTCTTGTCTTTCACTTTCATCAAGAGGTTCTTTA
>NW_011488273.1:4856-5163 GCF_000754665.1 Bison bison bison
ATTCTGAAATATAATCAGGTAAGAATATAGATTATGCTCTTGAGACACATTGTTGTAATTCAGCTTTTTCAACTGTCTTTACTTTTTCTGTATTTTCTAATACAGATGACATTATAATCCTTAGAAACATAGGAGATAAAAGCACTGAAGAAGAAAAGAATAGGACACAGAAAGAGGAAAAAAAGTAGCTCAAGAGAGCAATCAAATGCTCATGAGCATCATCAGCAGAGAGGTAAATTATACAAAAAAGTCATACATGGTAAAAAGAGTCTGAAATATTTCTGAGTAACTGGATAAGCAAATTCAC
>NW_011488274.1:0-407 GCF_000754665.1 Bison bison bison
TATTGATTCTTTCAATCCATGAACATGGTATATTTCTCCATCTATTTGTGTCCTCTTTGATTTCTTTCATCAGTGTTTTATACTTTTCTATATATAAGTCTTTTGTTTCTTTATGTAGATATATTCCTGCTGCTGCTGCTGCTAAGTCGCTTCAGTCGTGTCCAACTCTGTGCAACCCCATGGAGTGCAGCCTACCAGGCTTCTCCGTCCATGGGATTCTCCAGGCAAGAACACTGGAGTGGGTTGCCATTTCCTTCTCCAATGCATGAAAGTGGAAAGTGAAAGTGAAGTCGCTGTTGTGTCTGACTCTTCGCGACCCCATGGACTGCAGCCTAGCAGGCTCCTCCATCCATGGGATTTTCCAGGCAACAGTACTGGAGTGGGGTGCCATTGCCTTCTCCCAGTAT
>NW_011488274.1:507-852 GCF_000754665.1 Bison bison bison
CTAGTTTGCATTCCCACCAACAGTGTAAGAGGGTTCCCTTTTCTCCACACCCTCTCCAGCATTTATTGCTTGTAGACTTTTAGATAGCAGCCATTCTAACTGGCGTGAAATGGTACCTCATTATGGTTTTGAGTGATGCTGAGAATCTTTTCATGTGTTCATTAGCCATCTGTATGTCTTCTTTGGAAAAAAGTCTCTTTAGGTCTTTGGCCCATTTTTTGATTGGGTCGTTAATTTTTATGGAATTGAGTAGCAAGAGTTGCTTGAATATTTTTCAGATTAATTCTTTGTCAGTTGCTTCGTTTGCTATTATTTTCTCCCATTCTGAAGGCTGTCTTTTCACCT
>NW_011488274.1:1651-2385 GCF_000754665.1 Bison bison bison
ATTGTTTCCTTAATTTCTCTTTCTGTTTTCTCATTGTTAGTATATAGGAATGCAAGGGATTTCTGTGTGTTAATTTTATACCCTGCAACTGTACTATATTCATTGATTAGCTCTAGTAATTTTCTGGTGGAGTCTTTAGGGTTTTCTATGTAGAGGATCATGTCATCTGCAAACAGTGAAACTTTTACTTCTTCTTTTCCAATCTGGATTCCTTTTATTTCTTTTTCTGCTCTGATCACTGTGGCCAAAGCTTCCAAAACTATGTTGAATGATAGTGGTGAGAGTGGGCACCCTTGTCTTATCCTGACTTTAGGGCAAATGCTTTCAATTTTTCACCATTGAGAATAGTGTTTGCTGTGGGTTTGTCATGTATAGCTTTTATTATGTTGAGGTATGTTCCTTCTATTCCTGCTTTCTGGAAGGTTTATATCATAAATGGATGTTGGATTTTGTCAAAGGCTTTCTGTGCATCTATTGAGATAATCATATGGTTTTTATCTGTCAATTTGTTAATGTGGTATTTTACATTGGTTGACTTGGGGATATTAAAGAATCCATGCACCCCTGGGATAAAGCCCACTTGGTCATGATGTATGATCTTTTTAATATGTTGTTGGATTCTGATTGCTGGAAATTTTCTAAGGATTTTTGCATCTATGTTCATCAGTGATACTGGCCTATAGTTTTCTTTTTTTGTGGCATCTTTGTCTGCTTTTGGTATTAGGGTGATGGTG
>NW_011488274.1:2485-3516 GCF_000754665.1 Bison bison bison
CATCCAGCCATCTCATCTTCTGTCATCCCCTTCTCCTCCTGCCCCCAATCCCTCCCAGTAACAGGGTCTTTTCCAATGAGTAAACTCTTTGCATGAGGTGCCCAAAGTATTGGAGTTTCAGCTTTAGCATCAATCCTTCCAATGAACACCTAGGACTGATCTCCTTTAGGATGGACTCGTTGGATCTCCTTGCACTCCAAGGGACTCTCAAGAGTCTTCTCCAACACCACAGTTCAAAAGCATCAATTCTTCGGCGCTCAGCTTTCTTCACAGTTCAACTCTCACATCCATACATGACCACTGGAAAAACCATAGCCTTGACTAGACGGACCTTTGTTGGCAAAGTAATGTCTCTGCTTTTCAATATGCTATCTAGGTTGGTCATAATTTTCCTTCCAAGCAGTAAGTGTCTTTTAATTTCATAGCTCTTCTCTAAATTTTTGGTAGAATTCAGCTGTGAAGCCATCTGGTACTGGGGTTTTGTTTGCTGGAAGATTTCTGATTACAGTTTCAATATCTGTGCTTGTGATGGGTCTGTTAAGATTTTCTGTTTCTTCCTGGCTTAGTTTTGGAAAGTTGTAGTTTTCTAAGAATTTGTCCATTTTTCAAGTTGTCCATTTTACTGGCAAATAGTTGCTGACAGTAGTCTCTTATGATTCTTTGTATTTCTGTGTTGTCTGTTGTGATTTCTCCATTTTCATTTCTAATTTTGTTGATATGATTCTTCTGTCTTTGTTTCTTTATGAGTCTGGCTAATGGTTTTTCAATTTTATTTATTTTCTCAAAGAACCAGGTTTTAGGTTTCTTGATTTTTGCTATTGTCTCTTTTGTTTCTTTTGCATTTACTTCTACCCTAATTTTTAAGATTTCTTTCCTTCTACTAACCCTCGGGTTCTTCATTTCTTCCTTCTAGTTGCTTTAGGTGTAGAGTTTGGTTATTTAGTTGACTTTTTTCTTGTTTCTTGAGGTAAGCCTGTATTGCTGTGAACCTTCCCCTTAGCACTGCTTTTACAGTGTTCCATAGGTTTGGG
>NW_011488274.1:4116-4888 GCF_000754665.1 Bison bison bison
TGTATCATTTAAAGTTTGTGTTTCCTTGTTAATTTTCTGTTTAGTTGATCTATCCATAGGTGTGAGTGCAGTATTAAGGTCTCCCACTATTATTGTGTTATTGCTAAATTCCCCTTTCATACTTGTTAGCATTTGCCTTACATATTACGGTGCTCCTATGTTGGGTGCATTGAAGAAGGAAATGGCACCCCACTCCAGTGTTCTTGCCTGGAGAATCCCAGGGATAGGGGAGCCTGGTAGGCTGCTGTCTATTGGGTCACACAGAGTCAGACACGACTGAAGCGATGTAGCAGCAGCAGCAGCAGCAGCATGTTGGGTGCATATATATTTATAATTGTTATATCTTCTTCATGGATTAGTCCTTTGATTATTATGTTGTGTCCTTCTTTGTCTCTTTTCACAGCCTTTGTTTTAAAAGTCTATTTTATCTGATATGAGTATTGCTACTCCTGCTTTCTTTTGGTCTCTTTGTGTGGAATATCTTTTTTCCAGCCGTTCACTTTTAGTCTATATGTGTTCCTTGTTTTGAAGTGGGTCTCTTGTAGACAACATATATAGGGGTCTTGGTTTTGTATCCATTCAGCCAGTCTTTGTCTTTTGTTTGGGGCATTCAACCCATTTACATTTAAGGCAATTATTGATAAGTATGATCCCATTGCCATTTAGTTTGTTGTTTTGGGTTCAAGTTTATACTCCCTTTCTGTTTTTCCTCTCAAGAGAAGATCCTTTACAATTGTTGAAGAGCTGGTTTAGTGGTACTGAATTCTCTCAG
>NW_011488274.1:4988-6232 GCF_000754665.1 Bison bison bison
TGAATACTAAAAGTAAATTAAATTAAATCACTGTACTTTTTGTCACATCATCTCGATGTGATTTTTATATACTAGAGAATATCAAGTAATTTGATAACATTTAACTTCCTGAGATGAGAAAATCTGGTACAGCTACAATTACCGTAACCAAAAATTTTTGGCTTAGTTTGGTGGGCAGCCTCAAAGGAATATACCCACAGTATTCCTAGTCACTTATGAAGCCCCATTATTCTTTAACTTCAAAAGTGTAGAATTCCTGTTTTGTTTTGTTTTTTAAAGCAGAGTGGCTGCTGCTAAGGAGAGAAAAAAGTCAGATGTAAGTGTTTGCAGGACTAAAGCCAATCTGAGAATTTCTATATTACATGAATTTACTTTTATGACAAGTAATCATTCAAATGAACTCTAGCTTCCCTAACAAGATTAAAGTTTCAAAATGTAAAAGACATTTTCTACTTGGTAAAATATTTACTTCCTAAGTGTTCTGAAAAGCTTTATGTATTCTTCTTTAGAATGAATTTATGCAGCCTTGCAGCATTTAAATTAAAACAGAAACATCATGATGTAAGAAAAAATGAGAGCCAAGGCTTCTGCTATCCCATTGAGAAATACTGGAAACAAATATTGAGAAAATGAAAATAATTAGATGAAAATATACTGCTTGGAACTTAACATGAAGCAGGTGCAGAAAGTGAGTGAAAGGAAAACTTTAAGTCTTAGGTCTCGATTTTTATTGCTAATAGAGGGAATTTTAAAGCAGTATTAATTGATTGAACAAAACCCATGATTAGTGGTAATTACAGAGATTTTCTCCATACACTATGATTTTGCTGAATTTCTAAAGAGATAATCAAGGCTATTATTGTTAATAAATGGGAAAAATCATATAATGATTTCCATATTTTGTCACAATTGAACTGAGATAAAGTAGTCCTCCCTTCCCTCCCCATAAAAAAGAATTGTCCTTGTCAGGAAAATAAGATATGGACCTTGTTTTTAAAAACAAGTTTTCCTGAATGAAGGAAAAAAAAGGGATTTCCATAATACCTTTGATAGTTGTTGCCTAAGGGCTCTGTAAATAAGAATAACTAAAAACTACAAAGATTTTAAAAGAAAATCTAGATTCAACTGGGTCTTTAAACACTTTTCTGAAAGACTATACACAGTTTTTAATATGCTGAAAAATACAAATTTTATGTGTTACACTGTAATGGCCAAATCCTTCAGCAATAAATTCTGCCATGATG
>NW_011488274.1:6332-8004 GCF_000754665.1 Bison bison bison
ACCCTTTGTGATAAAGTCCTACTACATGAAAAGACTATGTATAATTCCTTAGAATGGAATTATTTATGCATTGAAAACTAAACGTGTACAACAGTGAGCTAGATATTGAGGGGGAATACAAAGAATATTATGTGGAACAGGTAGAAAATTTGGACTCCAGAATTCCTGTTTATAGCACACAGAGTGATAAGAGTCTACATATCACAGGAATATATGCCTGGTAGGGCTTCAGTAAGACACATGGTCCAGTCTCTCAGCTTTGAGAAGGTCTTTGCCTTCCCTAAACCCTCCAAAATATATGATTTAAAGTAAGACAGAAGTTCTACAATGACCCTTTGTTGCAGTCCAAGTTCTAATTGATTCCTCATTAGCCCAATTTAGCCCCATTTCCTCCTTGGAGATAATTGGTCAACCCCTTTTTATATCATTAAGCTTTAAAAGAGCAATTAAGCTCTTTTACTGACAAAACTATTCCAGTGCCATCAGGTAAATAATATTTGAATTAATTTTATTTTTTAAAAAATATTTCACACAAATATTTCTAAGATGCTGCACATGAGAACAAAACCTGTATTCAACAGTAAACATTGATTTGAGGAGGTGAGGCTTTGAAGATTAAGTAATAGCAATAATAAGGTATCCACACCAAAATTCTAGCAATAAAAAAACAAATTAGGCAGAAACCAATACAACATTGTAAAGCAATTATCCTCCAATTAAAAATAAATTCAAAAAATAAAATAAAATGGATAACCAAAAAATAAAAAAATAAAAGGCTGTCCCCAACACTGAAGATGAATAAAAATAAAACAGAAAGTCCAAAGGAAACAATGATAAAAAAAAAACAATTTCTACAGAATAATGTGATATAAATAGTCTTGCAGCCAAGAATCCACCTGCTGTTTTCCATAATCAATCTAATATTAAATTGAGTAGTACATTGAGTAGTCCAGTAAGTGGTATGAATGGCAAGTTAACTATATTTTTTTTCATACACACACATAGTCATGTTAAAGATTCAGGACTATTTTTTCCTAGTTAGAATTCTGATGGGATTATGAATAGTCACTCTGGCTGTTGGGGTGGGGGGGACTGTCATTACCTTTCCCAAGGCATGTTGTTGTTACCAAATGCCTTCATAAATATACTCACAAATATATGGGAATATAGCAAGGAGATCAAACCAGTCAGTCCTAAAGGAAATCAACCCTGAATATTCATAGGAAGGACTGATGCTGAAGTTCAAGCTCCAATACTTTGGCCACCTGATGCAAAGAGCTGACTCATTGGAAAAGGCCGTGATGCTGGGAAAGATTGAAGGCAAGAGGAGAAGGGGGTGACAGAGGACGAGATGGTTGGATGGCATCACCGACTCAATGGACATGAGTTTGAGCACATTCCAGGAGATAGTGAAGGACAAGGAAGCCTGGCATGACACGGTCCATGGGGTCACAAAGAGTCGGACATGACTGAGCAAGTGAACAACAAGAGATGTGTATTTTCTCACTTTTCACTTGGGGTTTCCAACACAGGTCAAAGAGTAGATTCTGGTTTAAATAACAAATTATTATGATTTAACTTCATATTAAGAAGTTAAACAGTAATACTCTCCCTCTGAAAGCACCTGTTGAGTACACACATCAATAATCAGGTCTTTTCTCATTATCTTTAC
>NW_011488274.1:8104-10908 GCF_000754665.1 Bison bison bison
TGACCTGAGCACTTAAATAATGGAAGGTAAATACTATAAGTTGCTTCCATAGCTGCTAAATTTGAAGACATGTTATATGATGTTAAAGGATAAGACAAATGGTATGATAATCCTTCCCATCTTATACATATGATAATTCAAGAAGGTAGAACAGTGTGCATTATCCAAAGGCACAATACATCCATGAAAAAGGCAGTAATGCCATGTTAATTAAAAGTAAACTATCATCCCAGATTCCCAGGTGGGTCAGGAAGATCACCTGGAGTAGGGAATGGCAATCCACACCAGTATTATCGCCTGGAAAATTACAAGGGCAGAGGAGCCTAGTGGGCTATAGTCCATGGGGTTGCAAAGAGTCACTCATGACTGCATGACTGAGCATGCACACACACACATGCGCACATGCACACACACACACACAATATCATCTAATGGTTCTTAACATTTTGGGGGTCAGTTGGCTCCTTGAGAATATAGTGAAAGCTTCAAATCCTCTCCTCAGAAAAATATGGTAAAACAAAATTTGTCTACAAATTTCAGGAGCCACAGAAGCCCCCAGTTAAAGACTGGGACCCTGGACTAAAAACCTCTCACCATATTAGATACTAGCTATAATTAGCAATGACACAGTTTAAAGTGTGGCTTCTAGAACTTTATTCCATAGATTTTAACTAGTTTCCTGATTAACCATTCACATAATTTTTCAGAGAAATAACTTTCATTAGTGCCAAATAAACACTGCTTTACCATAGTTACCCTACAAAAAAACAACTCACCAACTTTTGCAAAGGCCTCTTTGAGTTCATCAAGCTCATCTTTGGAAATCTGAGTGGTAGCCATCTCATCCATTTAAAGATCTAAGGAGAAACCAAAAAGGGTTAAGACTTGAAAACAGTCACAGATAAAGAGAACAAACAGGTAGATGCAGGACGGGAGGGGAGAAGGGGAGGAAAGAAGTGAGGAAGGTAAAGAGGTACAAACTTCCAATTATAAATTGAAAAATAACTGAGTCACAGGTATGAAATGTACAGTGTAGGAAATATAGTAAATAACTAATATCTTTGTGTGGTGACATAATTAAAACTAGACTTATCCTGGTGATCAGTTTGGAATGTACAGAAATATCAAATCACTATGTTAGGTAACAAGAACTAACAGTGTTGTAGGTCACTTATACTTCAAAAATAAAATCATAGGGGGAAAAAATCAGATTTGTGGTTACCAGAGGCAGCGTTTTGGGGGGAGGAGAAACTGGATGAAGGCAGTTAAAAGGTATAAACTCCCAGTTATAAGTAAGTAATAGGGATGTAATGTACAACATGATAACTATAATATGAAAGTTGTTAAGAGAGCAAATCCTAAGAGTTCTCATCAAAAGGAAAAACATGTTTTTCTTTTATTTTGTATCTATATGAGATAATGCATGTTTAATAAATTTATTGTGATAATCTTTTCATGATGTATATAAATCATTTTGCTGTTCACCTTAAACTTCTACAATGCTGTATGTCAATTATATCTATAAAACTGGAAGAAAAAAATTTTAAGACAAAAAATTTGTGATGAATATATTATAAGCAATTCTGTAAACTCTCATTTTAGGGACAATTTAGACAGAAATGCAAACTACTAGAACTATCTGAATAGGTTCCCATATTTCTAGCTACAGCCATAATGAAGAAAACAAATGAGAAATTATCATTGGTCAAAAGCTCCTCAGACAAAAATACTTCTCAATCTTCCTTTCAAGGACAAAGTCTTATGCTGCATTCAAAGAATGTAAAGAAGGGGCAAGGTAGCAAGCAATGATAGATTCTTGGTTATATGAGCCAAAATGAAGTCAAAATTATGTGACTAAAGATTCAAATAAAATATAACTTTTTTAGGACTTCCCTGGTGGTCCAGTGGTTAGGTCTCTGTGCTTCCACTGCAAAGGGCACAGGTTCAATCCCTGGAGGGGGAACTAAGATCCCGTATGCCACATGGCATGGCCAATAAATAAATAAATGTTTAAAAAATAACTTTTTCAATTAGCATCTATCTATCTTACTGGCTAGTTCCCTTTTTTCTGTCTTTATTGAGATATGTGACATAATATTGTGTAAGTTTAAGCTGTACAACATAACAACTTGATATATACATATATTGTGAAATATATAGTAACTTAACCACAATAAAGTAAGTTAACACATCTATCACCTCACATAGTTACCATTTTTTCCCCTTAAGTCATTTAAGAGTCATTCACTGTGGAAAATCTTATGTTCAAATCGGAGCATACTAATAGCTACCAATCATCCCCATTAAAGAACGAATCAACTAAAACAAATTATTTTTGGGTTTGATACAGAAACACACACAAGAGCATGCTTATCAACACATCTTTGTGTACACAACTTATTAACATTATTTGAGCTTATACTCTTCCTGATTTGGCCCTATTTTACCTATTTAACCAACAAACAGGGCTTGGCAAACTATGGTCTGTGGGACCAATCTGGACCACTGCTTATTTCTGTATGGCTCCAACCATCTGTATGTTTTGTTTGTTTTTTTTTTTTTTTTTCAGATAAACATCTGCTGTCAAATGTTTGAACTTCAATAAAATGAAATGTTATCCCAGAAAAAAAAGAAAAAAGAATTCCATTTTTTCTCATAACTACAGCTGTATTGCCGAAAAAAGTACTCAAATAGTTATTATTTTTTGAATTTTGTCAGTAAAAAATTGTAGAAACAATATTTAAATCCTTGACATAAATAATATAATATTCTTATTTTGCCTCTTGGTGTACAATATTTATGAG
>NW_011488274.1:11085-13290 GCF_000754665.1 Bison bison bison
TACACAATCTTTTTAAAGAAATTTACTTTTTAGCTGAACTGAGCAAAAAGCAGAGAATTTAGTTTCCATATACCCCCTGCCCTAACACTCTAACAGCCTCCCTTATTATGAACATCTTTCATCAGTGATACATTTGTTACAACTGATGAACCTTCTTTAATGCATCATTGTCACCTAAGTCAACAGTTTACATTAGGCTCACTCTTTGTGCTGTACATACTATGCATTTTGTATACACAAAATGGATACCATTATAGTATCATACAGGATAGTGTCACTGCCCTAAATGTGTTGCCTGTTAAAGTTCAAAAACTATATGAAAAGCAAATTTGAGATCTTATATTTATCTCTTTTAAACATTTTTATTAAAAGTTAAAAAATTACTTGCCAACTCTTCTGTCTGCCATGATGCCTAATATTTAATACAGAAGAGCTCAAAAGAGAGTGAACCACATCTGTCTTCTGCACACCCATCATTGTCACTTCTAGAACTAACCACAATTCGTCATGTAGTAAGGGACTCAAAAAATTAGTACTTTCATAAATTCATCCATTCAACAACTATGTGCCAAGCCCTACATCAGATAAATTCATATTCCTACTAATTCTCTGAACCCTCATAACAGCCTTTTGAGGTAAATATTCTTACTCCTTTTAGAATTCAAACTCAGGTTTCTCAAATCCCTGCAAAGATTTAAAATGACCATATGATACTATTCGCTATGTTTCCACCCTAATACAACACACATTTATAATGACTCATATTTTTAAAAAATTAAATAGCAGACTTTTCAAAAACTTGTCTGTTCATAAAACTTTTCTTACCTCTAGTGTTAAAATGTCACTAAAGATGGACAACTTGTCAGTAGATAAGCTGTGTAAAAAACACCTTTCAGAGCAGTCTCAGGATCTATAGGGTAAAGAAAGATCTTCAGTTGTATACAAAGGCAGTCATTTTCAAGATTTGGAGAGTAAAAAATGATTTTGCCTAAGTTAGCCTGCAACCTGCTAATGGTATTTTTTAAAATATTCTATACCTTACTAATATGATGTTCAACATTTCTGATTACCAAAATACTCTATAGGTTTCACTCTAATTTTCTTTACACATATTTTAAGTAATCATGTTTTTAATGTGAAATAATTGCCCCTCTCTAGTAATGACATCACACAGAACAATGGCATAGAAAGTTTGAAAGTGAGACTGTCTCAGAAAATTGAAAACACGTGGCCTCTCCTTCAGTTCTAAAGTTTCCATCTTGTTTGGGCAATTTGTGAGTCAATAATAATCCAAAATATATGTTTTTTAACAATATATTATTCTTTGTTGTGCAGAAGCTTTTAATTTTAATTAGATCCCATTTGTTTATTTTTGCTTTTATTTCCAATATTCTGGGAGGTGGGTCATAGAGGATTCTGCTGTGATTTATGTCAGAGAGTGTTTTGCCTATGTTCTCCTCTAAGAGTTTTATAGTTTCTGGTCTTACGTTTCGATCTTTAGTCCATTTTGAGTTTATTTTTGTGTATGGTGTTAGAAAGTGTTCTAGTTTCATTCTTTTACATGTGGTTGACCAGTTTTCCCAGCACCACATGTTAAAGAGATTGTCTTTTCTCCATTGTATATTCTTGCCTCCTTTGTCAAAGATAATGTGTCCATAGGTGCGTGGATTTATCTCTGGGCTTTCTATTTTTTCCCATTGATCTATATTTCTGTCTTTGTGCCAGTACCATACTGTCTTGATGACTGTGGCTTTGTAGTAGAGCCTGAAGTCAGGCAGGTTGATTCCTCCAGTTCCGTTCTTCCTTCTCAAGATTGCTTTGGCTATTCAAGGTTTTTTGTATTTCCATACAAATTGTGAAATTATTTGTTCTAGCTGTGTGAAGAATACCGTTGGTAGCTTGATAGGGACTGCATTGAATCTATAGATTTCTTTGGGTAGTATATTCATTTTCACTATATTGATTCTTTCAATCCATAAACATAGTATATTTCTCCATGTATTAGTGTCTTCTTTGATTTCTTTCACCAGAGTTTTATAGTTTTCTATATATAGCTCTGTAGTTTCTTTAAGTAGATATATTCCTAAGTATTTTATTCTTTTCATTGCAATGGTGAATGGAATTGTTTCCTTAATTTCTCTTTCCATTTTCTCATTATTAGTGTATAGGAATGCAAGGGGTTTCTGTGTGTTGATTTTATATCCT
>NW_011488274.1:13806-14870 GCF_000754665.1 Bison bison bison
CCACATCACTCATTATCAGAGAAATGCAAATCAAAACACTATAAGGTACCATTTCACGCCAGTCAGAATGGCTGTGATCCAAAAGTCTACAAGCAATAAATGCTGGAAAGGGTGTGGAGAAAAGGGAACCCTCTTACACTGTTGGTGGGAATGCAAACTAGTACAGCCACTATGGAGAACAGTGTGGAGATTCCTTAAGAATCTGGAAATAGAACTGCCTTATGATCCAGCAATCCCACTGCTGGGCATACACACTGAAGAAACCAGAATGGAAAGAGACACGTGTACCCCAATGTTCATCGCAGCACTGTTTATAATAGCCAGGACATGGAAGCAACCTAGATGCCCGTCAGCAGATGAATGGACAAGAAAGCTGTGGTATGAATACACAATGGAGTATTACTCAGCCATTAAAAAGAATACATTTGAATCAGTTCTAATGAGGTGGATGAAACTGGAGCCTATTATACAGAGTGAAGTAAACCAGAAAGAAAAACACCAAATACAGTATACTAATGCATATATATGGAATTTAGAAAGATGGTAACAATAACCCTGTATGCGAGGTAGCAAAAGAGACACAGTTGTATAGAACAGTCTTTTGGACTCTGTGGGAGAGGGAGAGGGTGGGATGATTTGGGCGAATGTCATGGGAACATGTATAATATCATATAAGAAACGAATCACTAGTCCAGGTTCAATACAGGATGCTTGGGGCTGGTGCACTGGGATGACCCTGAGGGATGGTACAGGGAGGGAGGTGGGAGAGGGGTTCAGGATGGGGAATATGTGTATACCCGTGGCAGATTCATGTTGATGTGTGGCAGAACCAGTACAGTATTGTAGAGTAATTAGCATCCAATTAAAATAAATAAATTTAAATTAAAAAAAAAGAAAAGAAGCAAAAGGCAAAGGAGAAATGGAAAGGTATACCCATCTGATGCAGAGTTCCAAAAAATTTTAAAAAAAGTATATATTATTCTTATATTGTTATATCACTTCTATAAAAAAGAAAATTAGGCAAAAGTGGTTCTGGACATGTACCTCCCACCCACCCCATACCC
>NW_011488275.1:0-308 GCF_000754665.1 Bison bison bison
AACTAGGCAGAGAAAAAGGAAATTCCCAGGATTATGTAGAGAGGGACTTCTAAGATGACAGCAGTAAAACATGCTTGAAAAACACACATTCAAATTTAAACAGAAAGAAGATGGAGGTATCCAAGTGAATGTCTCTTCCCACTATCCCTTTAAAGAAATGAACTGATATATTTCAATTGAGAGGAATTTCACAGCTTTATTGGTAAGTGTGGAAATAATTGCTGATAGGAAAATAAGAAACTAAGCAAATGAGCAAATGTGGTAATTATACTAATTTCCAGGAAAAACAAAGGTGTACAAGAAAGGAA
>NW_011488275.1:4852-5214 GCF_000754665.1 Bison bison bison
AGAGATCAAATTGTCAATATCCACTGGATCATCAAAAAACCAAGAGAGTTTCAGAAAAACATCTATTTCTGCTTTATTGACTATGCCAAAGCCTTTGACTGTGTAGAACACAACAAACTCTGGAAAATTCTTCAAGAGATGGGAATACCAGGCCTCTTGAAAAATCTGTATGCAGGTCAGGAAGCAACAGTTAGAACTGGACATGGAACAACAGAGTCAATCCAAATCGGGAAAGGAGTACATCAAGGCTGTATATTGTCACCCTGCTTATTTACTTCTATGCAGAGTACATCATAAGAAACACTGGGCTGGAGGAAGCATAAGCTGGAATCAAGATTGCCGGGAGAAATATCAATAACCTC
>NW_011488276.1:0-330 GCF_000754665.1 Bison bison bison
TTGTTAACCTCTGGTTTTGAAACTTAAAAAAGGTAACCCCTATATATACAGGAATGAAATTTACCCATTTGATCTTAACCTGGAAATATGGAATGATCTTAGAAGCTTTATAACTTACTCTGTCTTGTGTGAGTTTGATTAAGTTTGAACTGCATGTATTCAGGATGGCAAGAGCCTTTGGGCTCCTTTCTTTGATTATATTACTTTTTAAAAGTCAAAATAAGGAAGAGGGGGAGGTGGTCCTAAGATGGAAGAGGAATAGGATGGGGAGACTACTTTCTCCCCCACAAATTCATCAAAAGAACATTTGAACGCTGAGAAAATTCCACA
>NW_011488276.1:4667-5088 GCF_000754665.1 Bison bison bison
ATACACACTTCTCAAGAGGCAGGTCAGGTGGTCTGGGATTCCCATCTCTTTCAGAATTTTCCACAGTTTATTGTGATCCACACAGTCAAAGGCTTTGGCATAGTCAATAAAGCAGAAATAGATGCTTTTCTGGAACTCTCTTGCTTTTTCCATGATCCAGCGGATGTTGGCAATTTGACCTCTGGTTCCTTTGCCTTTTCTAAAACCAGCTTGAACATCTGGAAGTTCACGGTTCACGTATTGCTGAAGCCTGGCTTGGAGAATTTTGAGCATTATTTTCCTAGCATGTGAGATGAATGCAATTGTGCAGCAGTTTGAGCATTCTTTGGCATTGCCTTTCTTTGGGATTGGAATGAAAACTGACCTTTTCCAGTCCTGCGGTCACTGCTGAGTTTTCCAAATTTGCTGGCGTATTGAGTGC
>NW_011488277.1:0-1862 GCF_000754665.1 Bison bison bison
GGAGTGGCTTGCCATTTCCTTCTCCAATGCATGAAAGTGAAAAATGAAAGTGAAGCCGCTCAGTCGTGTCCGACTCTCAAGTACTTACCCTCTCCAAGCTAAGCAAAAAAACACATACATTACAAAGCTTAATTCTGCACATCTCTGGGAATGGCAGCATATTCAGTACAAAGGTTGGGGATGGGTTCCAGATAATGCCATGGATGGAAAATATGACACTTCGTAAGCAAAAGTGATACAGGGCTTCCCTGGTGGCTCAGTGGTAAAGAATCCAGCTGCCAATCTAGGAGAAACAGGTTCGAACCCTGATCTGGGAAGATTCCACACGCCACAGAGCAACTAAGCCCGTGCATCACATCTACTGAGCCTGTGTTCTAGAGCCTGGGAGCTGCAAGTACTTAACCCTGCACACCCTAGAGACGGTATGCTCTGCAACAAGAAGCTACCACAACAGGTCTGTGCACCACAACTAGAGAGTAGCCCCTGCTCATTGCAACTAGAGAAAAGCCCTCAGCAAGGAAGACTCAGCACAACCAAAAATAAAGAAAGAAATATATTTTTTAAAGTGGTATATGAGACTAGTCATTCGAATGAAATTATTTTTAAAGTGCAACTCAAAGAAGTAGCACAAGGGAATTGGGTGACGAACGTGTTCTGTATCTTGACTGGGGTAACAGTAACATAACCTGACCCTTATGCATTTGTCAGTATTCACAGAACTGAACACCAGAGAGTGAATTGTACTGTATATAAATTTCAAAATGTAACCAACACCAGCCCCTGAAAAATATACACATTCATTGTCAAATATTTGGAAAACAAAAATATAATGTTATATACCATATACTATTTAAGATACGGGACATTAATGTATAAGTGTAAAAAAGGCTTACTGATGTGGTTTCAGATTCCACATTTGAAATAACCTTTAAGAAACTACCATGCTACAAGGTTTGGTGTAGTGATAAAAAAGAACACCCACTATTAATGGAAAAGGCTATTAAAATACCATCTTTTCCAACTACATACCTAAGCAAAGCCAAATTTTCTTCATATACTTCCACCAAAACAACACTACAACATATCACAGTAGATTGGATCACAGGCAGATACGAGACTCTAGCTTTCTTTGAAGCCAGACATCAGAGATTTGCAAAAGTTGTTACAAATTGCTTTGCTTTGTAATATATTTTTCATTAAAACTTTTTGTTATATGCTTACTGTCAAATAAATGAGTTAATACTTTGTATGTTTCATTTTATAATTTAGTAAACAGGAATACATATAACCCACATAAGCAAAAACTCTTTGCCATTCTCAGTCATTTAAGAGTGTGCAAGGTCCCACAGAATGAAAGCTTTGCAAACGACTGTGCTATAACATTGTAAACACTCATCAGCATGAGAAGCCACTATACTGTAAAAATTAAAGCAGGACTTTCTTGACACTAGATGAAATGCTATAGTAGAAAAAAATGATCCTCAAAAGATTACCTGTAACTTCATCCATACGGTTTCTAATTCTTTAGAGTGTGTGTGTGTGTGTGTGTGTGTGTGTATCTATATCTATATCTATATTTTCAATTCAGTTCAGTTGCTCAGTCGTGTCCGACTCTGTGACCCCATGAATTGCAGCACGCCAGGCCTCCCTGTCCATCACCAACTCCCGGAGTTCACTCAAACTCACATCCATCGAGTCGGTGATGCCATCCAGCCATCTCATCCTCTGTCGTCCCCTTCTCCTCCTGCCCCCAATCCCTCCCAGCATCAGAGTCTTTTCCAATGAGTCAACTCTTCGCTTCAGGTGGCCAAAGTATTGGAGTTTCAACTTTAGCATCAGTCCTTCCAAAGAAATCCCAGGAC
>NW_011488277.1:1962-4839 GCF_000754665.1 Bison bison bison
CTCCTTGCAGTCCAAGGGACTCTCTCAAGAGTCTTCTCCAACACCACAGTTCAAAAGCATCAATTCTTTGGCACTCAGCTTTCTTCACAGTAAATATAGACATAAATTCTGGATAGCTTGGGTTTTTTCCTGACACAATTCTTAAACATTCTTTGGTGATGGATAGAGACTGAAAGGCCAGCAACACAAGGCTCCTGAGAGGCCAGCTAGCAAATTATCTAAGTTCCCAGCAATGCTAAGAGCTTCTCCAACAGCCAAGGATCCTGCCTGAGCACCTGTGCAATCTGAATGAGGCTGGGGATCTTTAAGCAAAGAAGCTGAATAACATACTTCACAAAACTCTAACAGAAAGAGTCATCATATGCTGGAGCATAGTAGAAACTGAAAGTTTTTGAGGAAGTACGACAGATCAAATGAGTTTTGAATCAGGACAGAAAGTTAAACACTGCTCCAAATCCAGCTAAGACCAACATTTGCTGGTAGGAGCAAATGGTAAAGCCACTTCTGAGGTACACCAAGCCCAAAACAAACCAACATCCACCAATTAGAAAATATTGGTGCTCTAATTCTTATTAACAGTGTTCTTCTTTGGAATCCAGGCTTTTTCTATGGTCCCGTGGGAAGGCAGCTGAACTAAGTTCCTCTCAAACAGAAATAGTTATTCCATTGAACACAAGACTAAGCTAGACAGAACAATCCGCAAATTCGTATCTGCAAAGAACCGACTTTCACCTGTGAATCATAATGTATACTTTCTAGGGAAGGCAAGTATGAGAGACAGACACTGCCCAAGGTGCCCTCCTCCTCTCTCGTTTCAGTGTACAGCAGAGAACGAGAGCTCTGGTTTGCTCCTTGAAGCCAAGAAGGTCAATGGTGTGAAAATCGCACTTTTGAAAGGTTAAATGGAATCTGTTCTGGTTCAGTTTCTTACGTTACTACAAGACAGTAGCTCTCACTGACGGGGTTTAGACCTGAAGTTGAATTTTTCCTAAAGACTCCAGGTTAGAGAAATCAAACTGAAAAAGGGATTCTACTGTTGGGGCACAAGCAATTTTCTGTTTTAACCCACTTGTTTTCAGATATTTGACAACTCCTTTGGCATTACCTGAGCATTTCAAAAAACCTCCAATTTTCCCTTCAGGTGAGGCCAACCATTTCAAAAGCCACCGAAGCCGCAGGTGTCCCTTCAGCAGCTGCACTGGTGCATGGCTGGGTGGCTGTCACTGGCGATCCAGACCCATGTCCCCACTGACTCCATGGCCTGGCTGGGCTTGGAAGGTTCACGCCCAGGACCCTGGCAGCATTCTACCATGAGGGACGACAATAGCGTGCAACCAGCTGTTCATCAACGGCTGCCTTAACGTGTGTGAGGACAAGGATTCTGGGCAAGAGTTCCCAAGGATGATTGCGGTCCTGGTGCTGCTGTTTGTGACCCAGTAAGTCACTGGATAGCACCAGCCTCTCAGAATTCAACAACCTTTTACTGAGCACCAACCAGGTTAGGCACAATCCTGGGTGCTGGACCCTGGAGGACTGAGAGCCTAGTGTCCTTTCCTTGTTTTCAGCTGCTTCCTCAAGCTCCCCTTATCACTGTCCCTTCCTTAGGCTGACTTTCAGACCACATTCACCAACACCAAAAAGGAAATTCCCGTGTTGGCAAAATGCAGGGATGGCCAGGGGGAAAGACAACACCACGCAGTGTCGTGTAGTTCTGACTGGAGAGGAGAGCAGCGAGACGATGGAAGTTTCCAGACAAGCCTCAAACCTAGCAGCGAGGCCCCAGCCCAGGGCTGAATCTTGGGCGTGCAGAGCTGAGCACACGGAGGAACTGTTATCTCAGAAGAGAATAAGGAGTGTTAACAGCAGTCACTCTCTAAGTGCTAAGCACTTGAAATGCATCATCCCATGTAGTCCTTCTTAGGACCTGACAGGCCAGGTACTATTACTATCATTGTCTCACAGGCTATGAAACGCTGGCTTGGAGAAGGTCCTGAAGTGCTAGGCGACTAGACAGGAACTCTGACCAAGTGTTAGAGTACAAAACCTCACAGTCTATCGCAAGACTAGGAGGAGCTGCTCTGGAGACTGATATAAGCCAGCACTGAGCTTTCTTAATGTGAGTAAAGAACTGGCAAGGGTCTTGGCTATGACTGCCCCCACCTCTGACAAAAGGCTCTGGAGGGAAAATATGCATATGCGGGGAAGAACATGGAGACCTACGGGCAGGAGCTCAGATACTGCAGAAAGATCTGAAGTCTGCTTTCCCTGTGGTCAGGGCACCTGAGAATTTGGTGTGGATCCCCTGCTAGTTTCTCAAGATCATGCTCTAGTTCTATACCTCCCCAAATAGGGTCCATGCCATAGGTTAAGATTAAACAAAATAAAGGATAACAAGGTGTTGTGGTAAATATTCAGAGTACAAAGAAACATTGGTTACTCTATGAAGGTTAAAAGTCAGGTGGCATATAAGGCTGTACCTGATCCAAGTTGCTTAATGCAACTCCTTTATAACAACTAATAGTCATACCATGTTACTCTGTTTGCTTAGAACATGTAGCTGGCACATTTTAGAGCACTAGATTTAACCTGTTATTCCCTTCAATTTGTACAGTAGTAAATTTACTTATAATGAGATTCTACTTCCAACCATCACCAAATCCCATGTTTCTTAATTTTTCTGTGAGAACACACCATGCTGTCACAGCAAAATGTTGTACCTGATTCAAGACCAGCTTGCTTAATATTTATACTTAAGAAAAAACATTCACTAATAAAAACACACCAAACCTCCACCAATGGGCTTCAGTATTAGAATACTGCATTAAAAAATGCAATTGGTGTCCATTTATGCTAAGCTTCCCTATTAAATGATGTGGA
>NW_011488277.1:5301-7091 GCF_000754665.1 Bison bison bison
CAGGTAAGAAATGAGAAATTTTGAGGGTTATTGAACACCAAATATTTGCAGAGGAACAGAAGTTACTGAACATCATTGCATGGCTCTAAAACCCTCAGATTCACCCGTGCAATATAGCTGTCATGATGTATTGCTACACTTGAAAAGAAAAAGGCAATGGAAATAAGAGTGGCCCTGCTAGTAAATTACACAGGTGGGGGTACAGTGAGGGTGGTGATGTGGTGGGAGGCTGCTTCATCTCTTATTATCAGATTTATTTACTAATTGAGCTCTGCATATTCCTAAAGAAATGGTCCTCCTTCAAGCACTGTTGGACACCATGAATTCTGTTGCCTATGTACGATCCCAAGTGGATGTGTATTTTGGCGGAGCAAATACTTCAACCAGTATTTTACCCTCCTTTCTGCACTTTTAATAAAAGGTAGCTCCAGTTTAACTTCTGGTTTAACAACATTATGTTTGGTGGCTGTTATTAGTTTTGTTTTCGAGGAATACATATCCATTACAAAATTCACCATTTTTTTTTGCAAACATGATAAATTAACAAAATTACCATGGATTCTTCATACACAAAACTTCCCACTTCCCTGCCACCACACTGAGGCTCAGCATCCCTGGTCAAATGCTCCTTTCTCTACTAGGAGCTCACACACATCAGCATAAGAAAGTCCACCTCACGAGCCAAGTGACACTGGATGTTATTTTTGGAACTCCTCATAAAAGTGGGTCCAAAAGAGATTTTTTAAATGTGACTTATACCACAATTAATACACTAAGAATGAAAAGGGAAAAAAACAGGGAGAGAGCAGGAATGTGCGAGGAAGAATAGCTAGGCAGCCACTCTCTGCCACCTTGTGTAGTAAGAGTGAGACTCGTATCAGGACAATAAAAGTATGTTTCTACACAATGTGATTTTGTATCATGATAAAAATATTTCTGGTCAATGCCTCTTTGCCTGATATTTGCTTTGGGGAGACAACAAATTAAGGCTATAAACTTGGAGATAGGCATATATTGAAATCAACAGTAATCAGTGACATAAAACAGAGAAGACAGGGTAACAAAGGGCTTTATCAATGCTTTCATATTAAAATACTACGGAGTCTTGTGTGAGCCTGAGAATCTTGTGAACCACTAATAAATCATCTGCCAATATGACAACAGTGCAAAAAAAGAAATTTAAAGAAAAAACAAGGAAGTAAATTGCTAAACATTAAAATGCATACACTACCAGGAGCAAAGGGCTAGTACAGAGATCTCAGATGGTCTCATCAGAGAAAAGTACAGGTCCTGTCCTCAGAAAGCTTATGTCAGGAAAATTCTGAGACTGTAAAACCAACAGCAAATTCCTAAGGAATTCAACCACCAATTTCTGGTCCTAGCAAATAATGAATGTTATCATATGCACAGCACTGACTAGCTATTCACTTAATTTTTCTTGATTGAGGGCCAGCAATACTACTGTTTAAAAACCATAGTGAAATGCCCTAAGTAATGCTCCTTTACAAGTGGCTGGCAACACTACAAGACTGGTGAGGAATACATTTCACCCAACTGGAACACTCTAAAACCTGCATAAGCCATCAATGGGGATTAAGGAGCGTATTTTAGTTGACTATCCACCTTTAGCAACCAAAGGCTCTTTAAGTATTAAAATGAGGGTTTAATGTACATTATAACTAATAGTACTTGAGATGAAAGTAAATGACCCACTACCCCCTCCCAGGTACCAAGAGGGGTCAGATTTCCCATTTATTAGCAAGTCTTCAGGGTGGGCAGCATCTCAATCT
>NW_011488277.1:8986-19258 GCF_000754665.1 Bison bison bison
AGGAAGAAAGAGAACACTCTACTGATAAAGTATAACAACAAAGTATAACATATAAAAGCTCTGATTTTGAGGATATTTGAAACATTTGTTCATCATGGGGTCAGGAAAAGAAGGAATAATGGATTTCTTTCTCTCCCAGACAATCACATACACCTAATGTCAATAAAAAGAGAAATAGGTTCCTAATTTTGAGGACAGTCATATCACCCTTCAACTGTAGGAATGACATTTGGGTATTTTAATTTGAAATTTCTTAGGAAAGTCAATCAAGTGGGCAGTTAACAACAGGAAAACTGTAACTGTTAGTGAGATAGACAAGACAATTAAATGCTATAGAAACCTCGGGTTAAATGTCTGGATGCCTAAAGCTAGATTATTAAGCTTGAACAATACTTATATAACCACTACCACCACAACACACACACAATTCGAAATCAATCTTTCAGTTAGGGTTATTTCTAACTATTCAGAAGATCATTTTTCTGCCTATTCCTAACTTAGTCAAAACAGATTGCCCATTCTTAGAGAAGGAAATAGATGAGCTTCTCCTAGTATTAACATTTCCATGGTGAAGAATCTGATAGACTAAACACAGAGAGAAAACTCGGAATTCTTCCCAAGAGTCAAGAATCATGCTCTGCCCACTGAGGTCTGTAAACGAGCTGAATAGTTTTGATTTGGGCTCTTTATGCTAAATAAAGGCCTAACATTTCACGTGCTGAACATTTCATCTACTGTGGAATGTGAACCCACAGATAACCTTTATTCCCATCCAATGTTCATTAAGTGCAACACAGGATTATTCACTAAAATATTTCAGACTTCCCAAAATGTAGCCATAATTACTATTTTAAAAATATCTTCAGACAATCCTACTTGGGTTTTTTTCCTTGACAAATATAAATTATTCTACTCCAAAAATCACAATACTAGAACTCTATGTTTTCACTCTTCATCCTAATGATCTAATACTTGATTTTCATTTAATGAGTTAGATTTTAAAGAAGAAAATGCTATACTGTATGTTAAGTAACATATAGTAGAAATTATAAAATGATACTGATCAAAGTCAAGAGTCTTACCTAATAGAACCTGAGCATTATTTGGAAATACCTTGCCAGTGTAGCCTCTTTACATAAGTTACAGTGAGCTTTCAAAGTAATAGAAAATGTTTTAGATGACAAGTGACATAATGAAACACTAAGAAAAATCAAATAGGAAATGTGGGGATTTTTTTAATTTTAACTTTTTAAGAGAAAAAACTCATTCATATGAAATGTGTTAAAAACAAAACCAAAACTTTGAAAGAAGCCTTCTTTATAATGCAGACAGCTCACTCACTCTTTTGGAATTTTTACTATATGTTTATAAAAATTAGACATTCTCTTTTAAAATGACAGACAAACTGCATTTAAATTTAAAAGACGTTTATTCTGATTTCCTTGGAAAATTAAGCTGTGAAATGGTTTAGATTACCACATAAACACAAAGTGTTAGCTAGTTGGCAGTTTATTATAAATCACCATACATGATGTTACAGTTCTAGTTGCCAAAGAAAGGTTAATATTGACTTTTCCTCCTCTGCCCAAAGATCCGAGTGACCATATAACTTCATTTTATTTAGGTAGCAAGAAACGAAACCTTTTCCTGATATTTTCATTTTTTCTTAAAAGCAAAAGCTTCATTTCTAAAAATAAAATGAGATGAAAATCCCCAATAGAAAAATCAAATCATTTTCCTTCATCTTTTCGAAATTTTAGTTTTGGGAAAAAACCAATAATACAAAAAACCATTTAAAAACAAGTATCAAATCTAAGTACATTGCATATGTAAGAAACTCATGGTAGATACTTACTTCATAGTATTTTTTAATGCAACGTCTAATGTCCATGATCAATTTGTTGCTCAGCTGTACCATAAAGGTCAGAGGAGAAGCCTTACAATTGATGTTACTGCAACGATACAAGCTGGGCTCCATATCAGTTCCCTACAGAAGTTAAGACAGACAAAAAAAAGATTATGAAAGGTTTCTGTGCTTAAATACTTACATGCTGTCCTGCTGTACTGTATTCTTAATTCATTTTATTGGTAAGTTTTTAACCTTATTTTCTCAACCACTTTCTACTCAAAGATCCCCTCAGTCACCCATAGCTTCCACTCTTGTCACTATGATAATGGAGAAGAAAACTGAAGGGAAAACCCTGAAATCACTTTTTTTACATTCAATACATGGCAGACTCCATGGATAAAGTAGTCTCCCCTCTGAAAATACCAGTAAAGTCAAGTTACTGGAAATAAACATCCTTCTTAGAGATACTGAGCAAAAATTTAAATTTGTATTTATTCATTCCAAACTTGAAGACAATGCAAGAATATTAATGACAATAGTTTGCTTAGTACTACCAACTTAATTTTTAAGAATAAAGTCTAAAAATTAAGTGTTACACTACAAAATGATCACATCATTAGCTTAGCAAATCTAAAATTTCTGTAACCCCGTCCCCTACAAGTGAAAAATGTATTTGGCGGAGGGGAGAGAGAGGAGGAGCACAAATTTGAAACTATGAATTATTAGTAGTTGGAGAAAACGTTTTGTTTTGTTTTAAACAAAGACAAAGCAAATGTAATATACAGGAAAACTGTTGGGGTTTCTGGAGCATTTGTTTTCCTTCTTGATACTTAAAACATCTTGGTTTCCTGCTCCAATCTGGTATATAACCCTACCCCGCCACACTAAGCAATTCCAGGTGGAAGAGATTTTAGAGCTTGACATCGGCTCTTCCACAGTTAGCCCATCTGCAAGTCGTCAAGCCTCCATGCAATTAACTATCTTATTTACAGCTGTAATGAAGCAAAACTCAAGGATTTAGCAAGTATTGCTGATCTGTGTCTGCCTCTTCCTTGCACTTGCTTCCAAAGACTGCTTTGTTTTGATTCAAAAAAATGCAAAACATCTGCTGTTTGTCCAAATTAACTTAAAATAATTACTTTTAATTTAGATAAAGGATGTATTTTCTTTCAGTTTCAAGGTTTTACATGGTTCTGCTGCCTACTCATTTGCCCATGGCTAGTACATGTATAACACTGCAGTGGAATCAAGTAGATTGGCCAAGTTTCAAGTTCTGATCCAAGGTCAATGATACATTTTTTGGCAGTACTTCTTGAGAGAAATGTCTCCTTGTGACTTTTTTAATGCCTGATATGCAAAGACAGCAGAAAAGATCATCAGAGTAACTTTGTCAAAAAGGAGGCAAGTGGGATGTGTAAAGATAAACAAAAACTTTCCAAAAACACTTAGTTCCCATTAACTTGATTTAAGATAAAGGCAAATATCACTCTAAGTCTTAATAAATTGGGCTGGGAGTGGAGAAATACAGGTTACTAATTAAGGAATTACCATAAAAATACTTTAAGATAATTTAGAATTTTCAGGAGATTCCATTTAAAAAACCAAGGCCAAGCATTCTAGGAAGCCAAAAACAAATATTCAAGTACACTCTATTAAGAGGTTTTAAGCAGAAATAACGTTAAGTTGTGAAGGCAGAATTCATATGATGCCAAAATTCTTTAAACACATTAAAAACATTTTTCCTTTTTACACATACAGGGGAGAGAAAGAGGACTTTATACTAGTTCACTCACAAAAGAAACAAAAAGAAACAAAAATAACTAACCGAACCATCTAAGACACTATCATAAATATTCTCGGTTCCACATGTAGGGCATGGGCATTTGAACCTTTCACAGTCCTTGTATTTCTCTTCATCCGTGAGGTGTGCTGGGCCACCAAGTAAAGCATCATTCTCTTCATCTTTATGATAATGATGAACCCTAAATTGGGTGGGGTCAAGTCCTATTAATGTCAAAGAAAAAATAAATTCAGAAAGGTACAATTATTGGAATTCCCTTCTCCTAAAAATACTACAAAGAAATCAGAAGAGTTGTTTCAAATTCATGAAATACATACACAACCATTTGAACTCAAGATAGAGGCTCATATCATCAAGACAAATGACTTCTTTTTTTTTTTTAAGGAAATTATAAACAAAACAAACTGCATCAAAACAATGCAGAAACAGGCTACTGGACATTTGCATTTGGAAACTACTTACTTCTATGGGATGGTTTTACTATTTTCTTAAAGTTACAGTGACAATCTCCCCAAAAATGCACTATTAAAATCTCCAAAATCAAAGTATTACCATTAAAACTGAAAAGAGAGAATAAAAATCCCATTAAGGAAAACAAGTTCACTGCTATTACAACTCCTTCAAGTGCAGACACAACTGCTAACCCTGATTTCAACGCAGTGGTCAATTCCATCTTGGCTCAGTAGCTAACAGCATGGAGGTTGCTATCTAATTCAGTGGTTAAAATTCAGTAGCAGCATCTGTCAAAACGCAACATGGTTTTACCGTTCTGAATTCAGAAATTTAAAATACGTGCAAAAACAATGATCTACAAATTCTATAGGCCAAAATGTCCCATGAAAATCCTGAAGCCAAATATACCTTCTATATTTCAATCAAAACAACATAAGAAATCAACTGATGCATAGTTTACACTATCTTGTTTCCCCAAGCTATTTGAGAAAAGGAAAGATTTTAAGGCCAACAAATTTAACTTACCGTTGACTAAAGCATATATGTCAAAATCCACTATATGAATTTATACTTAAAGATAATTATTCCACTCTATATCTTATTTTCTTGAAAGTATTCCTTAGCAATCCCTAAGAATTCCAGGTATTTTTTGGTTAGAAATATAAAGCTATCATGTTTATTTTAGTATAAATGTAAATAAGTAATGTAAAAGTCACTGAGCATAAAAGTCCAAATACTAAAAATATCTAAAAATTGTTTTATCTCTATCAACAGCTTGCATAGTTAGATAATCTAACAGATATATTTAGAATTCAGTGACAAGATTCTAAATCCTAGCTAGTCAACTGTCAAGTGACATCTCATAATCATAAAAGACTTAGGGTTGATTCTGGCAGTTGAAAGGTGCTGAAAAAAGAATGAAAAGGAAAAAAAAAAACCCACTGGGGAGCTGGCTTGTGGACAGAGTTGGAAAGAAATGCATAGCTTTGTGATTAAAAAAGAAAAAATGAAAAGATTCTTGAGTATTGGTTTTCTCATCTGCAAAATGGAGCTACTATACACTTTTAAAGTTTAAATCAGACATTAGAGGACAAATCATTTTCAATGATGCCGATCATGTAAAAAGCACTCAACAAATGCCACATGAATGAAAAAATAAAATAGTGGGTGAACATTATTTATCCATCATTTAGTATTCATTCAAAATTATACATTTGGAAAAATACATGAAACGCACGTTCATGTTGCAGCCAAGTTAATAGCTGCTCTTTGTAGTAATTAAAGTGAGTATTTCCCAACATGATAGTGTATAATAAAAACAAAGACTACACATTCAAAACAAATTGAAAACTTGTTCTTGGTTAGTGATATAAATTATTGTAACATAGATCACACGGCTCACTAGCCACGTGACCCCAAGGCTCACTATACATTTTTATCTTACAAGTTACCTACAGCTTAAGAGAAACAGCAAGTTAGTGAAGTGTGGGGGAATACATATCCTCTCCTTTAAAGACAAGGAGAGACAGAGGAATGGAGTGAGAGAAACTAGGCCCACCCCTGTGAATGGTGCCATTTCTTCTCTGCAGTGAAGGGTAACTGCTGCAAATTCCTGAACCTCTAGTTGTGAATCCAACTGTATTCACATGTCTTGCTTTATTTGGGATTATGAGAAAGCAGCTCCAGTTTTTCTCTGATGGTATGATTATTCCACCAATTTCCCAGGCCAATACTCTTCAAAGAGTATGGAAAAAAATAAGCAAGGGTTTTCTAAAAGACAAGCTTCTTTCACAACCTAAATATCAAGGAACAAAACAAAGCTGGGTTTGCACACAGACAAAACTGGTTGGGCTGCAACCAGGAAGCAATGAAAGCTTTTATAGGCCTCCCTACCAGTCATGTCCACTGAGTGTACCTGAGGCAGCCTGCCCGCTGAACACACCACAACTGGACATGGGTTGTCCTGCTACTTATGGACAAAAGCCCAACAAGTGACTGAGAGTTACAAAAATTACCAGGCCTTATGAAATGTATACTTTAAATGTCCATTCCCACAAACCACCCTTATCTGCCCAGGGCAATCACAAAACCAACTGGCCCAGCTAATTACTTCAGATTTACACACAAGCTGATTTTTTTCCAAGAAAAGGGACTTCATCTCAGTACTTCTGGCCATAAGTCAAAATGGCATATTTTTTTCAATAGAAAATAGGGAGAAGACATTGTAATAACCTTAAAATATTAAGTATATAACAACCCTTGTACAAGTTACTTGAATATAAAAATATCACAAAGAAGTGATTTTCTTGGGAGGACAATTTTAAGTTCAACAGGCAAATCACAGAGGGCTAAGTTAAATCTTTTTAAGAAAACATATTAAGAAGTCATGTTAAAAATATGGATCATTACTGCTGGAATCCTTTTTTAAGGTTAAAATTCACGTTTAAACCCCAAACTTATTCAACATAGAAGTTAATTTTTCCAAATCTGCACAAAACTGGCGATGAACAGCTTATTTCAAAGTTTCAGGAAACTTAAAAGTTTTACTACTTATACCATAAATCGTTAAGCCTGAAATCAAACAGGGAAAAAGTGTCTAGTGCTGCCACCTAGAGGTAGATTTGGAATTTTAAAATGTGCAAAATTGAACTGCTTCAAAGAACTCCATTTGTAATTACTGTCCCTCCAAAATGAAACACAATCGTCAGAAATGACATGAAAGCAAACTCTTTATGATCACAGTTTCCATACGTGCATATATACTGTATAATCAATATTAAACTGCACACTACACAGTAAGTAATCACAGTAGTCTTTGAGCAACCAAGAGATACAAAACTCAATTCCAAATTCCTTATCTCTTCTATGCAGAGCTTTTCCAAACTGTCTTAAAGAAACAGACTTTATGTCCCAGTTGAGAAAAAGAACTTCTACTAGACTAGCTTTTGACAGATAACTTTAACCATTTGGTCCGGCACAGAATAAAAGAAGGAGCAGCCTATTTGCGCTTGGCACCAGTTATGTGGGGGAAGAGCAGTCATGGAAATGATGTGTGCTTTAACTCAACCCTGTGACTTGTAGTGATCCAGTCACACCATTTTTCTTGGGCTGGAGTAGGGGTGTGGGGGAGGGCGACAACGACGAGACAGGACAGAGGCACAGTGGAATGAAATTAAAATACTGTCATTTATAATTAGAAAATTTATAGGATCTCACATTATTTTGGCAACAGGATCAAAGCTCTCATATTTCAAGAGTATTTATAGAAAGTAACATCATGAGCATTGGACAGGATGAGTTCAGGAGTGGTTTTTTACTTAAGATTGCCCCATTCTTATCACACATACCTCCAATGTAACATATAGAACAGGATTATTTTTTCTACCATTGTATTTTCTAATAATTGTAAACTATTTATCTGTTTTTAGAATGTTCACTTGTCCCCATTTTCAAGGAGTATTTAAAACGCTCCAAACTCAGGGTGTTAGGTTTGGAGGCTGATATATTTGACTAAATAATCATCTTCCAAAGACAAGGTCTTTACTAATGCAACTGCAAATAACTACGGTAAAGTCAATTATGTTCATACAACTATAGGGAAGCAGGAAAGATCCATATGAATAAAATTCCATATGAGTAGAGTAACTGGTATTCACAAGTATACCTTAAACAAATCACTTAAAATACTAGGGAAGCTAACTTATGAAATCCTAATGTGAATATTTTTTTCTAAAAATTTTTTCTAGGAAACGAATCTTTTCCATGAATCCATGCCTTCGTATATGTGGACTTCCTAGAGAACAATAAACAAACTGAAAATTTAGTATGATTAAAGAAAAAAATACTTAAATGAACTTTTAAAAGGTGAATGCTACATCCATAAAAAGCCCTGTATAAGAATGTTCATAGCATCTTTATTCATAATACTCATAAATTGGAAACAATTTGAGGTCCATCAACAGGAGAATGAATATCAAACTGGTAGCATATACCATGGAATACTACTCAGCAACGAAAAAGACAATACTGATACAGGCAACAAGATGTATGAATCTCAAAAATATGCTAAGTGAAAGAAGTTGAACACAAAAAGCATGTACCAGTGGAGATCACTTGTGCAAAATTCTATAACAGGCAAAACTAACATATGGTTATAAAAATCAGATGAGTGGCTCCTTTTGTGGGAGGGAGGGTATGGACTGGGGAAGAGTACAAGGGAACTCTCTAGGCAATCGAAATATTCTGTGTTTTGATACACTGACTGTGTGATATGCATGGTATGTTAATTATCCTTTAGAAGAAAGCACTCCAAATAAAAAATGTTTGCAACATATATTACCAAAGAACTCATTTAGAACATATAAGGAATGCCTGCAAATCAGTAAGAAAAAGACTACTCAACAGTAAAGCAGAAAAAGACTTGAACTGATCTCTTACAAAAGGAAATATTCAAATGGCCAATAAGCATGATAACAGGTGCTCAACTGTATTAGTCATCAAAGAAACACAAATTAAAACCATAACATTATGCCACAACATGAAATGAAGAAGAGAGGAAAACACCAAGTACTGCTGAGAATGGCAGGCACTCAAACGCTGCTAGTAGCAGCTCTAAATTAGTAGAACCATGTTAGATAATTGGTAACATCTACTAACACTGAACATATATGCCCACTATGACCAAGCCAATCTGCTCCTAAGTATATACCCAACAGAAATACATATAATTTTTCAACAGAAGATATGTACTAGAATGCCTAATACTGATAACCACCCAGCGTGGAAAGAATCCATTGGTAGGTAGTCACACAGTGTGAGATATTCATAGTAGACAGAAATGAAGTACGACCACATGGACCCATTTCACAAACAGACTGAATGAAAGTAGCCAGACATTAAGAGTAAAGACATAATTTATGCAGCATTGAAATATAAGAAAACCTCATCTATGATGTTGTAAGTCATGATAGTAATTTTCTGTTGGGGCATGGAGGACAATCTCTAGAAGGGGATAGGAGGGGCTTCTGAGGATACAATAATATATTGTTTCTTGTGCTCAGGACTGACTACACTGGTATGTGTCTACTTTGGAAAAATTCATGGAGCAGTTAGGTTCTTGTGAACTTTTCTGTATGTCTGTTATATAAGAAATTCATATTGATTTCTCTTACCATACACAAAAATAAATTCAAAATGGATTAAAGACTTTATAAATATAAGACTTGAATAAAAGAATTCCTAGGAAAAAACTAAGAAGTACCATCTTTGACACTGGTCTTAGCAGTATTTTTTTGGCTATATCTTCTCAGGCAAGGGAAACAAAAGCAAAATTAAACAAACAGGGTCACATCAAATTAAAAAGCTTTTTGCACAGACAAGGAAACTATCCACAAAAGAAAAGGTAGCCCACTTGAATGGGAGAAAATATCTGCAAATAATATATCCGATAAGGAGTTAATATTCAATACATAGAAAGCTCATACAACTCAACACACACAAAAAAAACCCTGATTTTAAAAATGGGCAGAGGACATGAACAGACATTTCTCCAAAGAAGACAAACAGATGGCCAACAGGCACATGAAAAGATGCTCAACATCACTAATCACCAGGGAAATGCAAATCAAAACCACAGTGAGCTATCACCTCACACCTGTCAGAATGGATATTACTAAAAAGACAACAAATAACTAGTGTTACCAACGATGTAGTGTGAAGGGAACCCTTGTGCACTGTTGGTGGGATTATACATTATTACAACTACTATGGAACACAGTATTGTGGTTTCTCAAAAAAATTAAAAATAGAACTGTCATACGATCTAGCAATTTAGCATCTGGTACTTATCAGGGGGAAAAAAAAAACACTAACTCAAAAAGATACATGACTCAAATGCTCACTGAAGCATTATTTATAATAGTCATGATACGGAAGCAATCTCAGGACCCATCAATAGATGAATGGATAAAGAAGATGTGTTATGTGTGCGTGTGCGCACACGCACACACACATACACACACATACACACAGGAATATTACTCAGTCACCAAAAACTGAAATTTTGCATTTGTGACAACATGGATGGATCTAGAGGGTACTATGCCAAGTAAAATAAGATAGAGAAAGATGAATACCACAGGATAACAATAAATGTGGACTCTAAAAAGCA
>NW_011488277.1:19358-20223 GCF_000754665.1 Bison bison bison
TAAAAAAAAGAAAATTTATACACTGAAAAAGGTAGGAAAACTGAATACGAAGTATCTCTCATGCTATAGCTCTGAGTTTGTTTCAAAATGTGTTAGATTCCAATCAGACATTATGCATCTCCTCACAAAGGTACAGACCATTACCTAGGAAGTTGGATTAGCAAAAATTTAAGCTGAACCAAAATATGGGCAAGTCTTTAGATCTAATTACCATTTTACAAGAAACAGAGAGGACAGAGGGATGTGTTAAAGGATATCTCCAGGATGCAAACAGCAAACTCCAGAATAAGGGACATTCCATAGGACAAAAATTGCTGGTTTCTCTAACAAATAAATTGGAAGGGTCAAAAAACAAAACAGGGATAGAGAAGATTAACTATCATCTGGACTCTGACTAGATTCCAGTTCAAAGAAGGAGCTTCATTTTAAAGGAAAAATGCATTCACAGTACGACTGGGGAAATACACTTATTGGATATGTGATGAAAAAAGAAATTGTGGGTTTTTTTTCCCCATAGTGATAATGTTACACTTATGCTAAAAGGGGGGAACCTTACCTTTTAGAAATGCAAAATGAAATACCAATATTTATAGGTAAAATGATACAATGTCTAGAGTTCACTTCAAAATCATCAGAGGCGGTGAAGAGGAGGAAGGTTGGCCACAGCTGCAGAATGGTTGTAGCTGGGTGGTGAGCAAATGGGAGCTCCTTACACAGTTCTCTTTACTATTACACGTTTGGAATTTTTTTATAATAAAAAAATTTTAAATACTACAGATCCAACTGAATGATAAACAATTGACTATACAAGTGGCAAGCAACTGAACCTGCTTTTCACAGCAACAACAAACCGTTCCATAAGATA
>NW_011488277.1:20323-21720 GCF_000754665.1 Bison bison bison
TTTAAAAGAAATAATATCCAAACCTGTGGGTTAAGTAAACTCCCAAGAGTTTTACTGTCTTGCAAAAGATAACTCCCACAATCATGATGGAGAAAAAAAATCCTGCTAGACAGGATTGTTTTTAATGCCCTTGATGATAGCCCTGAACGTGAATTTTAACTTAATGAGACCTGTACCTCTAAGCAAGAAAAAAACTTGGAAGTATCTTCTTTCCTATTTTTAGATGTGAGAAAACACAGTAACTTTATGCTGAAAAAATATTTGGAAAATAACACAAAGGAATAGACCAAGAAAAGATTTTGCTTCTCTTACAGCAAAATCCTCTTCTCTCCATCTATGTTGGTAGATATGGGGTGGGGGTGATGTGCAGAGTCATGCTACAGGTTCCTAAACACCCACCTTTTTACAAGTGAGTTAGTAACTGCTTAACAATTTTTTCCATCTGATTTTTTTAATTAATTCATTTTAGTTGGAGACTAATTATTTTACAATATTATAGTGGTTTTTGCCATACACTCACTTGAATCAACCATGGGTATACAAGTGTTCCCCATCCTGAACCCCCCACCCACTTCCCTCCCCATCCCATCCCTCAGGGTCATCCCAGTGCACCAGCCCTGAGCACCCTATCTCATGCATCGAACCTGGACTCGTCTATTTCACATATGATAATATACATGTTTCAATGATATTCCCATCTGATTTTATAAAAACTATCTTACTTTAGTTATAAGAATATTTCTATTTTTTCAACAAAGGAGGAACGTAAAACTCATCATCTTTACACTTTTCTGAATTAACCATATGTATACATTTTACACAGTTTAAGTATCTGTGCACAATGCTGTACTCAGCTCTTTTTCATTATATTACGTCTTACCCATTTTTCTATAGGCTACACAGTCTTGGCATCATTTTAGTATGTTTAATATGATGATCTTTAAAATCTTGATCTATAATTAATAATACAGTATCACATACTTAAAAGTTGCTGCAAGTAGATCTTAAGCATTTTCACCACACTACCCCTGCCCCACAGAAGGGTGAGGTGATGATTATGTTAATTATCTTGATCTTGGTAAACATTCTACAATGTAAACATATCTCTAGTCATCACACTGTACACTTTAAATACATACAATTATATTTGCCAATTACTCCTCAATGAGTTAAATTTTTAAAAATGGATCAAACTTAAAATAATGTGAGAAATCTCCATTTTCCTTTGGAAATTCCAAGCCTTACAAAGTCAGAGCAAGAAATCACTACTCCTAGCAATTCCTCTCGGCATGCTCTGGTGGGGCTCTAAGTTCTTAGAGGTATGCCTGAGTCAGGTAAACAGTGCCACTGCAGGCCCTTGGCACGGTGAACCTGGGTCACAGGCACAAGCGCTGTGC
>NW_011488277.1:23647-24321 GCF_000754665.1 Bison bison bison
CAGGGAGAAATAGTCAGAGCATTTCCAAAATGAAGCCACAGGATAAAACCAACACTTGATGCGTGCCTTTCATTTCAAGGAAAGCAGTATAAAAGCAACAGAAAAAGAGGTAGTTGAAAAATATAGTTGCTCTCCACAAAGGAGTCTTAAAAATAAAAAATCATGAACTTAATAATTTTCCTAAATGAAATTATGCCATTATTCCTGATTTCTTTATACTAGCTAAAAGGACAAAGTAGCAAACTTCACTGAAGTTTCAACACTGTAATACATTTCATTAGTCAAAGATAAAAACTACATTAAAAGCAAGAGAATTATTTTATGTCTGTGATTAGACGGTTGGAGGGCTTATATTTTATGTGTACATTTGCAGACTTCAACTCATTTAACAGTGTCAGTTCACTAACTGCAGTTTTTTTTAATATAAAGAAAACAGATTTAGAACTTTAAAAACAAATTACAGTAATTTTATGCCTATAGCTTGCACCTCTTAGAAACCAGGCACCCCCTTACACTCCCCTTCTTTCCCACCACTTCCCTATCTCCTCCCTCCTCCTCTAAAACCACAGGCTAAGTGAGAACTGATAACAGGGGCCTTGAATCCCCTAGTGAAGAACAGCCACCCTAATTTTCCCTTGGGGTGGAGGAACAAAGGATGCAGATCAAAATGCAGA
>NW_011488278.1:0-369 GCF_000754665.1 Bison bison bison
CAGCATGCTAAGTTGCTTCAGTGGTGTCTGACTCTTTGAGACCCTATGGATTATAGCCTGCCAGGCTCCTCTGTCCATGGGATTCTCCAGGCAAGAATACTGGAGTGGGTTGCCATGCCCTTCTCCAGGGGATCTTCACAAACCAGGGATCGAACCCACATCTCGTGTCCCCTTCATCGGCAGGCAGTTTTTTACCTCTAGCGCCAGCTGGTCTCTCGCCAAATTTTGTTCTCCCAATGACCTACAGACAGAGATATCATCCCCATTAGGTAGATGAAGAAATGAGACACAATGAAGTTAATTAAGCAATCTGTCCCAGTTTAAAATGGGCTATAGGCACAGAAGGAAAAAGGTACTTGTTCTTTTTGC
>NW_011488278.1:4837-5113 GCF_000754665.1 Bison bison bison
TGATCTAGAGAAAATTGGGAGAACTTTAAGTGCTACATTACAGCTAGTTTAGCCACTGGAAAGGGTGAGGATCAATGATGGGTACAAAAAATTTTAAGACCCATTTTAGCATTCCAATTGTCTCCATATGAGTATCTAAAATGAGGTGCCTGCTATGCATAATATGCCTCTTTTTTTCTTCCAGTCAGAAAAGTGTTAATTGATAGGTATTGGCTATGGAAGTGAGAGGAACAATAAATAATAATGGAATTCACTTCTATACGTGTTAAACTTCAA
>NW_011488279.1:0-244 GCF_000754665.1 Bison bison bison
ACTGAATGTTTGCATCTCCCCTAAAACTTACTTAATCTCTATTTATCTTCCTAATGGCTACCTCAAACATTGACTGTTCTCTCCAAATCTTCTTTCTTTTCAGCATATTTAATAGTCACAGAGAATATTTGTTTTGCTTTCTTAGCTTCCCAGAATCTTTAGAACACCCATTCTATGCTCCAATCTCCATAAAGGATAAGCCAGAACCATGTTTTGTGCCGATTAGAAGAGGTGCCCTCTCTGG
>NW_011488279.1:344-2971 GCF_000754665.1 Bison bison bison
CTGGGGGAGGCAGTCCCATGGGCTCACAATCAAATGTGAGCACAGTACTTTTATGTGATAAAATGATATGGTTACTGGTATAATGATATGGTTCCTGGTTTACTAAGAAGGTAAGGCCCATCAAATAATTCCCATACACTGATGACCTTATCCCTCCCTCCTTCCTTCCTGCCTTGGAGGAAAACACTGTTTCTAATGGCTTCCATCAAGGCTGACTGCTCTGCCCAGGTGCTTCTTCATATCTGTGTTACAGCTCCATTACACTCCCTCTCTCTGGAATCCTGATCTTCATTTTGCTTTCTCCCCTCTGAATATAAATAGGTTCAGATTGCTCTGATCCTAAGGAATTCTTCTCTTGACATCATGACCATCTCTTCCAACCCTGAAAAACAAATGCCTTACCTATTCCTTGACCTCCCACCAGGGCTTTGAGACCAGATTCTACCTGAAAGCTATGTCATCAGCCCGTGATGTCCTTCACATTATCTTTGACTTTTGTGCCGGGCTGCCCCTCACCCCCGCCCCAATAGATGTTCTATTCTTCTCAAATACTTCATTGTGTGGCTTCCAGACCAGCCCTTGTTTCTGATTTCCTCCTTATCCCTTCGATTGTTGCTTGTGCTTTCTTGATTCCTCTTCTCTCTCTTCCTGACCCTTGAATGTTGGAATTCCCCATCATTCTGTCTTCAGGAAGTCTCCCTTTTTTACTTTCAACAGTCTCTGATGCAATGAGTTGATTCCTGTATCATTAACTCCCAGTTCCAAGCCAGTATATTATCATGTGTACATTTCTACTTACTTTTATCAATATAGGCCATATTTCTTATTTCTGCATACATTTACCACTGGCATCTCAGACTCAACCTAACTATCTCAGACTCAACCTAACTGTATCCTAACTGCATCTCAGACTTGACCTAACTGTATCCTAACTGCATCTCAGACTTGACCTAACTGTATCCTAACTGCATCTCAGACTCAACCTAACTGCCTGGTTTCATCAGAGACATAGAACCACTAGGAAAGCACATATATATTATTTATTATAGGGAATTGATATCTTGCCCTTGTTGATGTTGGTAAATGTTTTCTGTGAGGTTTGGTGTCTACACTGGATTCTGACACTTGAAGTCAGCAGGGTAGGCAATTAACAAGGGAAGATAGCTGTAAAATGGGGGTGGATCAAAGGACCAATAGGAACCCGTGAGAAAGGACTAGAGCCTGCGTCAGTGTCTTACGGCCTGTCCCTACAACTTTGATGATGTGGGTGTCCTACAGGAGAAGCTAGCATCTTTTACTATGAAGTTAACCATACACCAAGTCCAGGAGTCAGAAAAGCAGAAGGTGGATAAAGGTGCAAAGTGGAGCACCTGTGGGCCCAGCTGCCACCGAATCCCAAGTACTGAGCCAATACATAAGTGACAATGCATGAACTGCAGCATTGCCTGGGGCCTCTGCACTGACCTTCCAAGTATCAGGTTGGCCAAAAAGTTCATTTGGGTTTTTTCCATACCATGTTAAGGAAAAGCCTGAACGAACTTTTTGGCCAACAGAGTATCTAGTGACCAATTGTAACCAGAAACATTCAGAGAAAGGAATTCTGGGACATACAGATTCATCTAGGCAAATGGATATATTACAAAGCCACCACAGTGTTCAAAATTGGATTTATAACCTTCCGTCATACTCTTCCTGGAAAAAGTGCTCTTTCTAACCCCTCCTATTTCAGGATTACCATCACCATCCTTCTAGTTGTCTATTCAAAGAACTTGTGAATCACCCCTACCTTTTTTCTCTTACCATCCCAGTCCCCTCCCACTCCTGCCATATCTAGCTACCAAGTTAGCAACCAAGTATTGGTAATCCTAACTCATCAATTTTTTTCACATTTATCCTCTTCATGTGATCCCATATCTTAACCATGGGCCATGGTCATGGTCCGGTCCATGAAGTAGAAGCACTTGCCCCTGTGCCTCCAGTCCCTCCTGACTCCATTCACCTTTCATATAACCACCAGGATGAACATTCCAAAATTTAGATATAATCACTTCATTTCCTTAACATAATACCTTCCATAGATCTTGTAATCTGTAGAAAGAGTGAAAACTCCCAAACATGTGGATTGGATTGTTTGATTTACAGTGCTGTGTTAATTTCTGTTGTACAGCAAAGAGATTCAGTTATATGCAATCCTTGCTATAAGGTGAACTCTATATACTTGCCCATTGGCTTGCATGGG
Organism: Bison bison bison; assembly: GCF_000754665.1. Lineage (NCBI taxonomy): Eukaryota > Metazoa > Chordata > Mammalia > Artiodactyla > Bovidae > Bison > Bison bison. Next base: position 2,584 of record NW_011488279.1, read on the forward strand.
TCAGTGGAATCTTGACTGATGTGATGTGAACAGACTTTCAATGTGCTTATATGGTTTGGGTCCCCCTCTCTGGCTTCAGCTGCTGTCAAGAGAAATACCTGCCCATAAGTTATGCTCCATGCAGGTGACTATAGGTCCCAGAGTAAGACACAGGGAGCAGAATTGGTCTGTAGCCTGGTGCCAAGCCCACCTTAACCCAAGCAGGTCCAGCAAAATCGAACCCAAATAAGCCAAACCTCAGCTTACCTACCTGTGAGTATGAAAACAATGCTTGTTGTCATAAGCTACTAACATTTGGGGGGTTTTCATTACACAGCATTACTGTAGCAATTGTTGAGTAACACATGTCACATATAAGCTCTCCACAATCTGAAATGAGACAGACTTC
>NW_011488279.1:4587-6392 GCF_000754665.1 Bison bison bison
TAGAAGTGGAAAACTAATTACTTTGTGCTCTGATGGCAGTGTTTTATTTTTCTCAGATGCAGTCTTGTTTTTGTGTCTTTGAGCCAGTGGGATCAATGAATATGGAAAGAAGTGAAGATAAAATAAAAATTTTACCTGGCAGGCTTTTCTGGAAGCTTCAATGACTCTGGGAGAGTTTATTGATTCTTAGAGAAAAATTACCATTCTCTTTTAAGGAAGGGTGAAACAAAGGAGGATTTAGTGAATAAAAGGATTTAGAGCAATTAGCATAGCTTTTTAAAAATCCAGGATTATCTCTATTGATTAGACTGCCTTAGAATTGTTGACAGCAATGGAAATTACATATGTGAACTTGACAGGAGTTAGGTCTGTGAACCAAGACTAACCTTTTTGAAGAAAAAAGTCCAGGGTTGAGAGAATTCAGTCATGAAAGTGAAGCCAGAGTTTCTGAAGGTTTCAAAGTACAGTGGGAAATAATGTTATCTTTTCTTTATAAAGGTTAGGTACTCAGGCATGCACTGAGATTTTCGAGACCAAGTACAAAGCACCTGGTTAAAACACTAATCAAAACAGAAAGAGAAACTAGAGGCAATATTTATTCAACCTCTTAAATCTATGAAAGGGAACAGGGAAGGTAAGTCTCATTCTTCTTAAAGTTCAGAGTTCATTAGTGGGTTATTTTCTTTCAGCAAATGTATGAATATTTTTATTTGGTGGTGGTACATTTTAAGCAGATTCCTTGTCCTACCTAAATGAAAAAACTGAATACAATAGGATTCAAATATTTCAGCCCAGTTCATCAACAACAACAACAAAATACAGGTAACATTTTCTTTCTTAGTGTTGACTTCTCACCAGTTCTATATGAATCTAGTCAATGAAAAAAGTGATTTTTGAATGGCCAAAAGTGATTTGGTTGGTCAAATACTGCCTGGGTTTAAGAGAATTAAAATGCACATTTCCTTATCACAATACATTTTCTTTATATGAACAACAGAATGGTTTGTAACCCAAATGTGGGGAATGCAACTGACGAAAAGTAAATCTCAAGATTGAAGCAGGAATAAATATAATGATGAAAAACATAATTGAGGCAAGAAAGCATAGAGCTCAGTATTTTGTTAGATAGGGTACTTAAAATTATTTACATATGTAAAGAGAAAGATGAAAGATGGTACATTGGTGGTTCTTTTTGTGGTGTTATAGCATAGGATGAATGGTATGCAGTTAGGGCCCATGTAAAGTCACATTCTAACAAACAGGAAGGGTTGGCTTTCAGTGCAGGCCTGCATTCCCAGTATAAGTAAGGCATCATTTCCTCAAAACACACACACTCATCTCTTCCATTGCACAGCCACACCTGTTTGCTGTATATGCATTCATTTATTCATGCATATGTATTACATCTGGATAATATGTTTGGTCGAGGACACAGTAACTGTTCTCTTAGCCCCAAACTTGTCACTCTCACCATCTTTCCTTTTGGAGTGGAAGTCGCCATCTGTTTTGCTTTTAGACCTGGGCCCCAAGAACAGGCTTACATCCCCTGAAACCTGCCCTCTGGAGAGTCCCACTTGGGTCCTCCTTTGGTCACAGCACTCACCAGTAGGTGAGGAGTCTATGGGACCAAGGAGATCCACCCACCGAGAAGCTCAGTCTCTCGAAAGCTTGTGTCCATTGACAGCCCATTCCCCTAGCCTTCTAGACCAAACTCTGAAGTCAGGGCCAGTTTCATAAGCCTGTCCCCTGTGCAGTCATACGGGGCGCTGTGCTCAGAGAGGTCCACCCTACACAGGGAACTATAT
>NW_011488279.1:6492-6609 GCF_000754665.1 Bison bison bison
AAAAATTACTTATTTGGCTGCATCAGGTCTTAGCTGGGGCATGCAGAATCTTCGCTGCCTTGTGTGGGATCTTTTATTAGTTTTAGCATGCAGGATCTTTAATCACAGCATGCAAAC
>NW_011488279.1:6709-8622 GCF_000754665.1 Bison bison bison
GTAGCATGCAGGATCTTTAATCACAGCCTGTGAACTTTTCATTGAGGCATGTGAGATTAGTTCCCTGATGAGGGATCAAACCCAGGCCCCCTGTATTGGGAGCATGGAGTCTTAGCCGCTGGACCAAGCAAGTCCCTAAATTTAAAAAAATAAAAATAATAAAGGTCCCACCATGATTTAGTGCTCTGCTGTTACTGTCTTGAAATTCTTAGTAATTTGATTTTCGACCTTGTGTTTGGTGGAGGAAGTCTGGTGGGACAGCGGATGAGCACATGAGCAGAGGAGATAGGCTATATTTCCCATATGATCTGTCTCTACTGCTCAGTGCCACCACTCTAGCAAGTAACATTTGCACTGCCCCATGAACACAGAATTCTGTGGGACTACGTGCATGGGAGTTTAGTGGGATGCAAAGCAACTATGGGGTGAGTGTCTTACATCTGTGACTAAGGAAGTAAGGGCACAAACAGCCTGGAGAGACCAGCTCACCTTTCAAACTAGATCTACTTCAGAAAAGAAGGAGCTTCTAAGAAAACACGAATGACCAAGGAACCCTATGGAACCCATATCCTTTCCTACTCATTTATTTTCCTGTATTAACAAACTACTGTTGCTGAAAATGAAGACATAGATGGAAAGGGAAAAACATGTCATTCCTACTCCTTTTTTTTTCTACCTGAAGGTAGAGAGTACTGGTAGAAGGTGTGTATGTCAAGAAGCAAAATAGAAATGGTTGAGTTAATTTGGCACAGGCTTTCCATTGTTCTGTAAGAATGAAATACAGATGTATATATACTGGTTATAAAATAGGACTTACATAATTTCGGTATTCTTCATAGGAGTTAAAAGCTTTTGTATTTGCATTTCAAACTGGCATTGCACAATATAAAGATGGATGGTAAAACTCATGATAAGAATTTTAAATTTTAATTTTTCTTTACTTAGAGTGGCATTAAATAGCAAGTAAAGAACACCGTGGTACATTGAGAGAGACCATGGAAAAAAGGAACAAGCTTTATATTTTAGGACCCTTAGCACTTTTTTCCTGCTTTGTGTGGCTTTTCATTTCGCACTGGGCCACACGTATGGTGTAACCAGTCCTGCTCAGGCTATCTAGGACCCAAGAACCGCTTGCCTAAAGTGTTCTTACTCCTCTTCCAGCCCTTTTCCTCAGATGCATCTTCTTGCGGGCAGCCTGTCTCATTTCTCTGTGCACCCCTAAGTGAGGGGAGCCCAAAAGGTAGCTGTTGGCATAGCTCTGGAAAGAGCTGGAGCTTGCAGGCAGGGACACACACTGTAGGCCGCTGTGTTTGGGTTGCTCGTTACATGGCAAGAGAAAACAAGAACACAGACACTGTCTTCTTCTTTTCTGTTTCCTTCACTAAACTCTGGGTGCACGCGGCCCCTTGTTTTTCCCATTATCTTTCCACCTCCTAGCGCACAGCAGGATTCAGACTGCTGCTGCCGCCAAGTCACTTCAGTTGTGTCCAACTCTGTGCAACCCCATAGACGCAGCCCACCAGGCTCTGCTGTCCCTGGGATTCTCCAGGCAAGAACACTGGAGTGGGTCAGGATTCAGACTAGATACTCAATAAGTACTTGATAAGTTAGTGAATGAATGAATGAACATATGAACAGGAAAGTCCCTGCCTTCAATCGTGTAATATCTACAGTGGGCAAACCATGAGGTTAAATTAGATTATAGGTACTTATTTAAAAAATGAATGACTGAATAAAGATAAGGTGCTGTAGGCTCACAGAAAAGGGGCCCTCGACTCAGCTTTGTTAGTGTCTAGGCCAGCAGTCTTCAGCGTTAGGTGAACATGAGAATGATGTAGGATTTTTTTTTTTTATTGGAGGATAATAGCTTTACAATGATATGGTGGTCTCTGCCATACATCAATGAAAATCAG
>NW_011488279.1:10907-12491 GCF_000754665.1 Bison bison bison
GAAACAGTCAAAGGCTTTACCATAGTCAATGAAGCAGAAGTGGATGTTTTTTGAAGTCACTTCCTTTCTCCATGATCCAACAAATGCTGGAAGTTCAGTCTCTGGTTCCTCTGCCTTTTCTAAACCCAGCTTGTACATCTGAAAGTTCTTGGTTCATGTACTGCTGAAATCTAGCTTGCAGGATTTTGAGCATAACCTTGCTAGTGTATGAAATGAGCGCAGTTGTATGGTAGTTTGAACATTTTTTGGCATTGCCTTTTCTTGGGATAGGAATTAAAACTGACCTTTTCCAATCCTATGGCCACTACTGAGTTTTCCACATTTGCTGACATATTGAGTGCAGCACTTTAACAGCACCATCTTTTAGGATTTTTAACTAGCTCAGCTGAAATTCCATCACCTCTACTACCTTTGTTCATAGGAATACTTCCTAAGGCCCACTTGACTTCACACTCCAAGATGTCTGGCTCTCGGTGAGTGATCACACCATCGTGGTTATCCGAATAATTAGGACCTTTCTTGTACAGTTCTTTTGTATATTCTTGCCATCTCTTCTTAATCTCTTCTGCTTCTGTTAGGACCTTACTGTTTCATGCCCATCCTTGCATGAAATGTTCCCTTGATATCTCCAGTTTTCTTTAAGAGATCTCTAGTCTTTCCCATTCTGTTGTTTTTCTCTATTTCTTTGCATTGTTCACTTAAGAATGCTTTCTTATCTCTCCTTGCTATTCTCTGGAACTCTGCATTCAGTTAAGTATATCTTTCCCTTTCTCCCTTGTCTTTTGCATCTCTTCTCTCCTCAGCTATTTGTAAAGCTTCCTCAGACAACTACTTTGCCTTCTTGCATTTATTTTTCTTTGGGATAGTTTTGGTCACTGCCTCCTGTACAGTGTTATGAACTTCTGTCCATAGTTCTTCACGCACTCTGTCTACCAGATCTAATCCCTTGAATCTATTGGTCACCTCCATGGTATAATCAAAGGGGATTTGATTTAGGTCATACCTGAATGGCCCAGTGGTTTTCCCTACTTTCTTCAATATAAGCCTGAATTTTGCAATAAGGAGCTGATGGTCTGAGCCACAGTCAGCTCCAGGTCTTGTTTTTACTGAATGTATACAGCTTCTCCATCTTCGACTGCAAGGAACATTATCAGTCTGACTTTGGTATTGACCATCTGGTGATGTCCATGTGTAGAGTCGTCTCTTGTGTTGTTGGAAAAGGGTGTTTGCTATGACCAGTGTATTCTCTGGACAAAACTCTGTTAGCCTTTGCCTTGCTTCATTTTGTAGTCTAAGACCAACCTTGCCTGTTATTCCAGGTATGTCTTGGCTTCCTACTTTTGCATTCCAATCCCGTCTGATGAAAAGGACATCTGTTTTTGGTGTTAGTACTAGAAGGTGTTGTAGGTCTTTGTAGAACCTATCAAGTCCAGCTTCTTCAGAATCAGTGGTTGGGCCATACACTTTGATTATTGTGATGTTGAATGGTTTGCCCTGAAAACAAACCTAGATCATTCTGTCATTTTTGAGATTGTGTCCAAGTACTGCATTTCAGACTCTCTTGTTGACTATGAGGACTACTCC
>NW_011488279.1:16160-16753 GCF_000754665.1 Bison bison bison
GGTGCAGTAGACCTGGGTATGGCATAAGCCCTCTTGGAGGAGGTCGCCATTAAACCCACCATAGAACCACAAGAACTTACACAGGACTGGGGAAACAAACTCTTGGAGAGCACAAACAAAAGCTTGTGTACACCAGAACCCAGGAAAAAGTAGCAGTGACCCCACAAGAGACTGACCCAGACTTGCCTGTGAGTGTCCAGGAGTCTCCAGTAGAGGCGTGGGTTGGTGGTGCAGGGTTGGGGGCACTGAGTGCAGCAGTGCGTGCATGGGACATTTTGAAGGATGTCACCATCATCTGCATTACCTCCACCATAGTTTATCCTAGGTCAAACAACAGGGAGTGAACACAGCCCCACCCATCAACAGAAAATTGTATTAAAGATTTACTGAGCATGACCCTGCCCATCAGAACAAGACCCAGTTTCCCCCTCAGTCAGTCTCTCCCATCAGGAAGCTTCCATAATCCTCTTATTCTTCTCCATCAGAGGGCAGACAGAATGAAAACCACAATCACAGAAAACTAACCAATCTGATCACATGGACCACAGCCTTGTCTAACTCAATGAAACTGTGAGCCATGCCATGTAGGACCA
>NW_011488279.1:20940-21497 GCF_000754665.1 Bison bison bison
TCACTGTCTCTTTTGCTGTCTCGTACACAGGGTTATTGTTACCATCTTTCTAAATTCCATATATATGCGTTAGTATACTGTATTGGTGTTTTTCCTTCTGGCTTACTTCACTCTGTATAATAGGCTCCAGTTTCATCCACCTCATTAGAACTGATTCAAATGTATTCTTTTTAATGGCTGAGTAATACTCCATTGTGTATATGTACCACAGCTTTCTTATCCATTCATCTGCTGATGGGCATCTAGGTTGCTTCCATGTCCTGGCTATTATAATTTATCCTTTTCCCTTACCTCCTTTCCCATTTGGTAACCATAAGTTTGTTTTCTAAGTCTATGAGTTTGTTTCTGTTGTGTAAATAAGTTGACTTGTATTGTTTTTTAAGATTCCACATATAAGTGATATTATATGGTACTTGTCTTTGTCTGACTTTACTTAAAATGGTAATCTCTAGATCTTTCCGTGTTGCTGCAAATAGCATTATTTCATTCCTTTTTAATGGCTTGGCTGAGTAATATTCCTTTGTATATATGTACTTGTGTGTGTGTGTGTGTATACA
>NW_011488280.1:0-330 GCF_000754665.1 Bison bison bison
AGGACTCATTTCCTTTATAATTGACTGGCTTGATCTCCTTGCCATCCAAGCAACTGTCAAGAGTCTTCTAAAACACCAGAGTTCAAAAGCATCAATTTTTGGGGCACAGCCTACTTTCTGGCAAAACACTGACATCCATACGTGACTACTGGAAAAACCATAGCTTTGACTATACAGACCTTTGATGGCAAAGTAATGTCTCTGCTTTTTAATATGCTGTCTAGGTTTGTAAGAGTTTTTCTTCCAAGGAACAAGTGTGTTTTAATTTCATGGGCTGCAATCACCATCTTCAGTGATTTTAGAGCTCAAGAAAATAAAATCTACCACTGT
>NW_011488280.1:632-1250 GCF_000754665.1 Bison bison bison
CCGCCCTCCCACCATCACCACCACCACCACCACCACACCATCATGGTAATATGGGTCATTAAGACCTTTTTTGTAAAGTTCTTCTGAGTATTCTTGCCACCTCTTCTTAATCTCTTCTGCTACCTTTAAGTCCCTGCCATTTCTGTTCTTTATTGTGTGTATCTTTGTGTGAAATGTCCCTTGGTATCTCCAATTTTCTTGAAGAGATCACTAGTCTTTACCATTCTATTGTTTTCCTCTATTTCTTTGCATTGTTCACTTAAGGCTTTCTTATCTCTCCTTGCTATTCTCTGGATCTCTGCCTTCAGTTGGGTATATCTTTCCCTTTCACTTTGCTTCACTTCTCTTCTAGTAAATATAGTATATGTATAAAATATCTGTACAGAATATATATTTATATACTATATATACAAATTATATAGTGCATATACATACATTATTATAGACTATCTCTACAGAATATTAGAGTATACATTTACAGATGTATAAGTAAATGCATATATATATATATATATAATATGTGTACATCTATATCTAATTCAACATCTTTCTGCATCAGTTCAGTTTAGTTCAGTTCAGTCTCTCAGTCGTGTCCAACTATTTGCGACCCCATGAATC
>NW_011488280.1:4569-5569 GCF_000754665.1 Bison bison bison
GGGGTATTGTTTTTGCTTTGGCTCCATCCCTTCATTCTTTCTGGAGTTATTTCTCCACTGATCTCCAGTAGCATATTGGGCACCTAGTGACCTGGGGAGTTCCTCTTTCAGTATCCTGTCATTTTGCCTTTTCATACTGTTCATGGGGTTCTAAGGCAAGAATACTGAAGTAGTTTTCTGTTCCTTTCTCCAGTGTACCACATTCTGTATATATATATACATACATATACATACACAGCTAGATATATGATATATTTACTAGTGTATATACATACTAGTGTAGTCCAGTGTAGTGTAATGTAAAAGGTAATTTTCTTACTAAGGAACATGTGTTCCAGTGATCTAGTTAGAAAAATTTGTCAGTGATGTTGGCCATGAGCATAAGTCAACTCAAGAATGATATAATGCATATAAAGATATGGAAAACTTAAGGGGAAAGTTAGGTGAGCAGAGAGATGTAAGTGATTTATGTAGCTCTGTGGTTCCAAAGGGCTTCCCAGATGTCTCATCTGGTAAATAATCCACCTGCAATGCAGGATACCCTGGTTTGATTCCTGGGTCAGGAAGATCTGCTGGAGAAGAGATAGGCTACCCCCTCCAGTATTCCTGGGCTTCCCTTGTGGCTCAGCTGGTAAAGAATCCTCCTGCAATGTGGGAGACCTGGGTTCAATCACTGGGTTGGGAAGATCCCCTGGATAAGGGAAAGGCTACTCACTCCAGTATTCTCGCCAGAAGAATTCCATGGACTGTATAGTCCATGGGGTCGCAGAGTCCAACACAACTGAGTGACTTTCACTTTCGCTTCATTGTTCAAGAAATTATAGTGTTGTTCCCAGGTTAGCAGAATTGATATTTTAGGATTGGTAAATATTCCTATTTGCTGTCTAGTTAGACATCCTTGGCCTTTACTTGGGATTTAAAATTGAAACGTACTGCCTTATGATCCAGCAATCCCACTGTTGGGCATACACACTGAGGAAACCAGAAGGGAAAGAGACAC
>NW_011488280.1:5669-7074 GCF_000754665.1 Bison bison bison
TCAATGCACGATACTGGATGCTTGGGGCTAGTGCACTGGGATGACCCAGAGGGGTGGTATGGGGAGGGAGGAGGGAGGAGGGTTCAGGATGGGGAGCACATGTATACCTGTGATGGATTCATTTTGATGTTTGGCAGAACTAATACAATTGTGTGGAGTTTGAAAATAAAATAAAATTAAAAAAAATAAAATTGAAACGTAAAAAACCATATTTTACACTATGAAATATCTATGATGTCTTTATTTCAGTTAAAATTAATTCTATTTTTTTAAATTTCTTCACACTCAACATTTTGTATGCCTTGTTTTCTAACTCATGGGACACACATTTATCAATTATGCCTTACATCTCTGCAGTTCTTTGAAAAACATTCACATTCAGTTATCTTGTGTGCTCACAACAAATTGAAAGGATTAGTTTCTGATTATAAAAAAGAGTGAACTAAGAGAGTTAGAAGACAGTGGAATTTCTGACTAGAAGTCTCGTGGCATTTTCAACAGTATACAAGCATCGAATTCACTTTCTTAAGTAAGCTAATGTGTACAAGGATAGAAGATAGAACCTCTGCTAATATTTCACAAATTATATGATTTTGAATAATATTAGGGATTCTTTGAAAATAAGAATTCATAAATATTTACATGAAATAAGACATTTAAAGCCTCAAGTTTATGCTTCTGGCAGAGTTGCTTTTATGGCACTAATTCTCAAAAAGTCAATAATTATAAACAATGTAAAATATTGTTTAAAGTATTAGGGAACGTTTTTCTAATACATTTGGAAGTCAGAAGTATGAACTAGATCTCACTGGGGTAAAATAAAGTTCTTGAAGGGCTATGTTCCTTCCAGGCTCTTGGGGGAATCAATTTCCTTACCTTTTTCAGCTGCTAGAAGTTGCCCCATTTTTGACTTGTGACTTTGTTGTATCTTCAAATCCAGTAGCATCTACTTAAGTGTTTCTAAAGATGCTATCCCTATGGTTATGATTCCTCCCCCTTCTTCTTCCACTTAAAAGGACTTTTGTACATACACTGGGCCTATCAGGAAAATCTTCCCATCTCAATAATCTCAACTGATTAGTAACTTTAATCCCATATGTATCCTTAAATTGCCTTTCCTATATTTCAGGTTCCAGTAATTAGAACATGGACATTTTAGGGGGACTATTCTGCCAACCACACAAGGCCCAGGAAGGCGAAGGAGAACAGGAAGAAAATGGAGAGGGTTCAACGTTTAATGGAAGGAAATAAAGGAAGCGAAATTCACATTCCCATGGCTTTCAGTCTAAAAGCAAATCCCTGGAGTTGAGCTGTAGGAGTTGCTTGTATATTTTTGAGATTAGTTGTTTGTCAGTTGCTTCATTTGCTATTATTTTCTCCCATTCTGAAGGCTGTCTTTTCACCT
>NW_011488280.1:7368-7732 GCF_000754665.1 Bison bison bison
GCTCAACATCACTCATTATCAGAGAAATACAAATCAAAACCACTATGAGGTACCATTTCACACCAGTCAGAATGGCTGCAATCCAAAAAGTCTACAAATAATAAATGCTGGAGAGGGTGTGGAGAAAAGGGAACCCTCTTACACTGTTGGTGGGAATGCAAATTAGTACAGCCACTATGGAGAACAGTGTGGAGATTCCTTAAAAAACTGGAAATAGAACTGCCTTATGATCCAAGAATCCCACTGCTGGGCATACACACTGAGGAAACCAGAAGGGAAAGAGACATGTGTACCCCAATGTTCATCGCAGCACTGTTTATAATAGCCAGGACATGGAAGCAACCTAGATGTCCATCAGCAGATG
>NW_011488280.1:9501-10032 GCF_000754665.1 Bison bison bison
GAGGATGAGATGGCTGGATGGCATCACCAACTTGATGGATGTGAGTCTGAGTGAACTCTGGGAGTTGGTGTTGGACACGGAGGCCTGGTGTGCTGCAATTCATGGGGTTGCAAAGAGTCGGACACGACTGAGTGACTGAACTGATCTCTTAAAATAAACTAGAGTATTCTTCAAAAAATAAAGAAACAGAATCAATATTTTCTACAATATATCAACCACAATACCCAGTTACTAACTCAAATTTATTCCACATGTGAGGAAATAGGAAAATAGTAAAGAAAAAGGTACTTATAAGTCAATACTAAGATGCCTGAGATGACAGAATTAGGATATAAGGGCTTTAAATCAAATTAATATAGATATATGTCCAAGGTGTTAAAATACTAGCATTACATGTGAAGAGAAAGGAAATACTAATGACAAAGTTAAAACTATAAAAGGTAAGGAAAAAAATACTCAAACATAAGTCATCAGAAATTAGTTTACTGAGTTAGCTTAATAGAAAACTGCACATAGAAAAACAGAGGGTCA
>NW_011488280.1:10132-10534 GCF_000754665.1 Bison bison bison
AAAAGCAAATCCCAGTCTTTGCTGCATAGGAGGGCAATATGTAAAGCATAAAGCTGCAGTGATACTGGTCTGCTCAAACAGAGGACAGAGGTTAGGGCTGTTAAAGTAGCAGTAAATCTAGTGGGGAAATCACAGGGGAGGCGGCCCCAGATCTTCATATAAACTTTACTCCAGTCTCTCCAATACCTGAACTGCATTTCTGTGAAGGAGACTACAAAATAACAGACAAAAGTCTGAAATAAGTAATCATAGATTTTAGGTACTTTCCACTATAGGGGAGAGGGGGCAGAATTTGGACTTCTATGGTTTTTCCAGTAGTCATGTATGGATATGAGAGTTGGAATGTGAAGAAAGCTGAGTGCCGAAGAATTGATGCTTTTGAACTGTGGTGTTGGAGAAGAC
>NW_011488280.1:10634-11083 GCF_000754665.1 Bison bison bison
AGAGGGTCAATTACTTGAAAGTAAAATAGTAGAACCTATACAATTTGCAGAATACAGAGCAATTCATGACTGAAAGAGATAAACACAGCTGCAGTGACCTGTGGGAAAACATCAAATCACAAACATATGTAATTCAAGTCCCAGAAGGAAAACAAGGAGAGACAGAGGTTATAAAAATTAAGTAAACAATGATTCCCTAATTCGTTTAAAAAATATCAACTTACAAACTCAAAAAACTAAGCAAACACTAAGCAGGAAAAATTTAAATGCTTATAAAAGCAAAATAATTAAACTGACATCTGGCTTCTCAAAAACATTGTAAGTAAGGCAACAATGTAGAAACATTTGCAAAAATCTCAATGAAAGAAAGTGTGACCAACGATTTTACATTCATTCATGCTGTCCTTCAATTATCAGGGTTTTAGAAAACAAAACCAGCTTTACACATG
>NW_011488280.1:11183-13049 GCF_000754665.1 Bison bison bison
GGCTTGATAGCTGATATTTATTTTAACATTGAATAATATTCCACTGTATGGATTTGCCACATTTTATTTATCCATTCACCTAATAAAGGATGTCTTGTTTGCCTCCATGTTTTGGCAATTATGAATGAAACTGCTGTAAATACTGTGTGCAGATTTTTGTGCGGGTTTAACCCATTCAGGTAAATACCAGGGACCATGATTGCTGGATCATGTGGTAAGAGTACGTTTATTTTGTAAGAAACTACCAAGCTGTCTTCCAAAGAGGCTGTACCATGTTTCATTCCTACCAGCAGTGAATGATAATTCTTTTGCTCTACATCCTTATCAATGTTTGGTGTTGCAAGTGTTTTGGATTTTGACCATTCTAAATAGGTGTTCAGTAGCATCTCAGTGTTGTTTTAATTTGCATTTGCCTGAGACATATGATGTGGAACATCTTTTCCTATGCCTGTTTGTATCTGTATTTCTTCTTTGGTGTGGTGTCTGTTGAGATTCTTCATCACTATTTAACATTGTACCAAAGGCATTAGTCAATGAAACTAGACAAGGGAGAAAGAAATCAATTTGAGGCATAATAATGGGTAAAGAAGTGAAGCTAAAAAATAAAATAAAATGCTATAATCGTATATCTTACAATCTCTAAGGAGTCAGTGATAAAACTAATTGAAACAATAAAAGCATTCAGTAAGATAGCAGGATGTAAAATTAATGTACAGAAATTATTAGTTTTCATATATAAATACAATTGCTGGTTAGGAGAAATAATAATAGAAAAAACACCATTTACAATAGCATCAGAAAAAATACTTTCTTAGGAATAAAATGAATCTGAGAAGTGTAAAACTTATATGAAGAAAATGGTAAAACACTCTCGAAAGAAACAAGTAGACCTGGACACATTGAAATATATGCCCTGTTCTTGCATATGAGGAATAGACATCATAAAGATGTCTGTTAGCTCTGCTGATTTTTAAATGTAATGTGATCCTCATAAAACACTTATTTATACTTACATAGAGCTTGGTAGGGCTTCCCAGGTAGTGCTATTAGTAAAGAATCCACCTGCCAATGAAGGAAACACAGATTTGATCCCTGGGTCAGGAATATCCTCTGGAGAAGCAAATAGCATCCTACTCCAGTCTTCTTGCCAAGAGAAATCCATGGACAGAGGTGTCTGGTGAGCTAGGCTGGCAAGTCCATGGAGTTGCAAAGAGTCAGACACGACTGAATGTCTGAGAACAGCAGAGTTTGGTGAGTTGATATTAAAGACAAGTCATAATCAAATTTTATAGAAAACAGTTATGCAAGTTGAGCTAGGATAACACATAGAAAGGAAAACTACTGGAATGGATTAACCCTATTAGACGTTAAAACATACAGTAAAGTGCCATTTAATAAAACAGAATAGTGCTGATATAAAAAATAGTGTGATGCAATAATTGCCAGAAGGTGACCCAAACACATATGCAAAGTCAATATATATGATTAATATGGCATCTTAAAACACTAGAGGAAAGGTGGATTTAAAAAAAACATAGTGTTGGCAACCTGTGACCCAACACATGCCAAGCACTTACATCAGCACCATTTGCTTCAGCACTGTTCCATTCTAGAACAAGAGTTCTGGTGCTGGGAGGGAGGAGCACACACTCTAAGGGAAGAGAGTCAGCTTGGACTTAAACTCGGGGTTTCTGTCCAGCAACATGGGACTTGCCCCTACTCCCCAATAAGGCGGTGACAGCCACTGAACAGAAGGGAAGCACTGGAGCCCAGTTGGTTCTAGCCCCTCCCCTCCATATCCAGCTCAACCTTCTACCAAGGTGAAAGCTGCCAGCAAACCCTGAGGAAAGATGCGATTTGTATTCA
>NW_011488280.1:14497-15555 GCF_000754665.1 Bison bison bison
AGAAACTAAAAGCATTCATCAATAATAAATCAATCCTAAAAGAAATATTAAAGATTCTTCCTTAAGTGGAAAGGAAAAGGCTATAGCAAGAAGTGAGAATCTACAAACTATAAATGTTGGAGAGGATGTGATGAAAAGGGAACCCTCCTACATTGTTGGTGGGAATGTAAATTGATACAGCCACTATGGAGAACTGTATGGAGGTTCCAAAAAACCTAGGACTAGAACTACCATATGACCCAACAATCTCACTACTGGGCATATACCCTGAGAAAACCATAAATGAAAGAGATGCATGTACCCTTACACAATTGTTGTTTGTGAATTTTTTTGTGATAGTCACTTTGACTAGTGTGAGATGATACCTCATTGTAGTCCTGATTTGCATTTCTCTAATTAGTAATGTTGAACATCTTTTCATGTGCTTCTTGGCCATCTTTATGTCTTTTTTGGAGAAATGTCTTCCATCCATTTTTTGACTGAGTTGTTTGTTTTCATGATATTAAGCTGCATAAGCTGTTTGTAAATTTCATAGGCTAATCCCTTTTGGTTACATCATTTGCTAGTATTCTCTCCCATTCTGTGGGTTTTATTTTCATTTTGTTTATGGTTTCCTTTGCTGTGAAAAAGTGTTTGAATTTAATTAGTTCCCATTTGTTTATTTTTGTTTTTATTTCCATTACTCTAGGAGAGAGATCAAAAAAGGTATTGCTGCAATTTATGTCAGAGTGTTCTGTCTATGTTTTCCTTGAAGAGTTTTATAGTCTCTTGTCTCACATTTAGGTCTTTAATAATTTTAAATTTATTTTTGTATGTGGTGTTAAAGAATGTTCTAATTTCACTATTTACATGTAGCTGTCCAGTTTTCCCAATACCATTTACTGAAGAGACTCATTCAATGTCAATGGACTAAATCAAAGTACATAGAGTGGCTGAATATATGCCAACATAAGACCTGTATATATGTTGCTTATAAGAGACTCACTTCAGAGCTGAAGCACATACAGAAAGAAAGTGAGGGGATAGAAAAGGATATTTCAAACAAGTGGAAATAATAA
>NW_011488280.1:15655-16570 GCF_000754665.1 Bison bison bison
ACCCCATAGACAGCAGCCCTCCAGGCTCCCCCGTCCCTGGGATTCTCCAGGCAAGAACACTGGAGTGGGCTGCCATTAAACTGAAAGACATTCATCTAAAATCAGGAACAAGACAAGGATGCCCATAAGAATGAAATTAGAACATTTTCTCACACCATATACAAAATAAAATAGATTAAATATATAAAACTGCTAGGAGAGAACATAGAAAACTCTTTGACATAAATTTGTAACAATATTTTTTTGGATCTTTCTTCCTAAGGCAAAAGAAATGAGTGAAAATAAATGAACAAGACCTAATTAAACTTAAAAGCTTCTGCACAGCATAAGAAACTGTTGACAAAACAAAAAGACAACATACTGAATGGGAGAAAATATTTGGAAATGATGTGACTGATAAGGGGTTAATATCCAAAAAATAGGAAGACAATACTGATATGTACAGCTACATTGATGAATCTCCAAAAATGCTGTGTGAAAGAAGCCAGACACAAAAGAGTATGTACTTTATCGTCACATTTGTGTGACATTCTAGAAGAGACAAAACCAGGCTATAGCACAATAAAGCAGATTTGTGCTTGCCCGGAGATTGAATTCAATGGGGCATAAGGGAACTTTCTGGGGTGAAGGGAATTTTCTATACTTTGATAATGCTATCATTTTATAGGTGTCTACAGTTGACAAACGGAGAAGGCGATGGCACCCCACTCCAGTACTCTTGCCTGGAAAATCCCATGGACAGAGGAGCCTGGTGGGCTGCAGTCCATGGGGTCGCTAAGAGTCGGACACGACTGAGTGACTTCACTTTCACTATTCACTTTCATACATTGGAGAAGGAAATGGCAACCCACTCCAGTGTTCTTGCCTGGAGAATCCCAGGGACAGAGGAGCCTAGTGGGCTGCCGTCTATGGGTC
>NW_011488280.1:20531-20947 GCF_000754665.1 Bison bison bison
CTTGTACATCTTGAGATGATTTTCAAACATATATTCTGACTTGACCCCGCTTGGCACTCATGATGTCTCTCATTATCAGCATCAAACACCATTGTCCTACACATGATTCCTCAACATTGATAAAAACTCTACCATGGAATATAATTGCCCACTTTGTTGATCACTAAGCATTTTTTATTTATTCCTACTTTACATCATCTCTACTGGGTTTTCTTCTCTCTATAAATAGGTTTTGTTCTTCACTAGCTCTTTAAAATGGAGAAGGCAATGGCACCCCACTCCAGTACTCTTGCCTGGAAAATCCCATGGATAGAGGAGCCTGGTAGGCTGTAGTCCATGGGGTCACCAAGAGTCGGGCATGACTGAGCAACTTCACTTTCACTTTTCATTTTCATGCATTGGAGAAGGAAATGGCA
>NW_011488281.1:0-333 GCF_000754665.1 Bison bison bison
GGCATCACTGACTCAATGGACATGAGTCTGAGTGAACTCTGGGAGTTGGTGATGGACAGGGAGTCCTAGCGTTCTGTGATTCATGGGGTTGCAAAGAGTCGGACACGACTGAGCGACTTATCTGATCAGATCTGATCTTCAATAAAGTTTTATAATTTTTTCATGAAGGTAGATTTCTAGTAAGTATAATTTATATTTTGGTATATGTGTAAATATATTAAAAGTTATATTTTTCCTGTTAGTTTTTGGTATACAGAAACCTAACTTGGTTTTGTATGGATATTTTTATATCCAGCCACCTTGCTGAACTTTGTACTTGGTTCCATAATTTAT
>NW_011488281.1:4416-4953 GCF_000754665.1 Bison bison bison
GGGTAAGAAAGCTGTGGTTAATATACACAATGGAATATTACTCAGCCATTAAAAAATGCATTTGAATCAGTTCTAATGAGGTGGATTAAACTGAAGCCTATTATACAGAGTGAAGTAAGCCAGAAAGAAAAACACCAATACAGTGTACTAATGCATATATATGGAATTTAGAAAGATGGTAACGATGACCCTATATGCGAGACATCAAAAGAGATACAGATATAAAGAATAGACTTTTGGACTCAGTGGGAGAAGGTGAGGGTGGGATGATTTGAGAGAATAGCACTGAAATATGTATATTATCATATGTGAAATAGATCGGCAGTCCAGGTTCGATGCATGATACAGGGTGCTCAGGGCTGGTGCACTGGGATGCCCCAGAGGGATGGGATAGGGAGGGAGGTGGGAGGAAGGGTCAGGATGGGGAACACATGTACACCTATGGCTGATTCATGTGAATGTATGGTAAAAACCACTACAATATTGTAAAAGTAATCAGCCTCCAATTAAAATAAATTAAAATATCAATTTAAAAAA
>NW_011488282.1:0-804 GCF_000754665.1 Bison bison bison
AAGGGATAGGGTACCCACTCCTCTATTCTTCGGCTTCCCTTGTGGCTCAGCTGGTAAAGAATCCGCCTGCAATGTCGGAGACCTAGGTTCGATCCCCGGGTTGGAAAGATCCCCTGGAGAAGGGAAAAAGCTACCCACTCCAATATTTTGGCCTGGAGAATTCCATGGACTGTATAGTCCATGGGGTCACAAAGAGTTGGAATGACTGAGCAACTTTCACTTTTCTTTTTGAAGACTGAAATAATCTATTTCCCATCAAATTTTCAAGTACAGTACAGCCTTCTGTGTTTTCTTAACAGTTTAAGAATATACTGCCAACATGGTGCCCAGTGGCTCTGAATTCTTCAGTGTGTAACTCCTCAAAATATCATCCAAACCAGGATGAGTACACGGACAAATGCAGACCACCTAATCATTTGATCCTATGCAATTTCATCAAGTGTCCCGTAAATCCTTCTTAATGAAAAGGTCTAATTCAGAATCGAGTGTTATAATTTGGCTGTCATGTTTTTCAGTTTCCTTCGGTCTAGTTCACTTCACCTTTTCCTTGACTTTTATGACTTCAACCCTTTTGAAGATGAGAGAGTCATTTCCTAGGCCGGTTGATAAGGAGTCTAGGGATCCCCAAGGAGAGAGGGGTCTGGAATTCTCAAGGAGGAAGAAAGGACAAACTTTTTTTCTTTCTCCACATTCCTTAGGATTATATAACAATAATGTATCTTGCCTAAGGACAGTCTCTGGATTAAACCTTCTGTTATCTTAAAATGTAAATTATGGGAGTAGGTCTGGTGAGGTCTTTGCAAC
>NW_011488282.1:4548-5692 GCF_000754665.1 Bison bison bison
GAGAGGATTTTGGGGAATCACAGGTTACTGTTGCATTTGGATTCCGGGTTACCGGGAACTTGCCCGGCCTTTATATAAACTTATAGCTGAAACTCAGCAGGCCCAAACCGACAAACTGGTTTGGTCTCCAGAAACTCAAAAGGCTTTTAAGGTTCTTCAGACTGCTGTCCTGCAAGCTCCAGCTCTGAGCTTGCCCACGGGGTCAGAATTTAATTTGTTTGTCACTGAAAGAAAAGGTGTGGCATTGGGAGTTTTGACACAACCCTGAGGGCCTCACCCGCAACCTATTGCTCATCTAAGCAGAGAATTAGATGTAGTTTCACGTGGGTGGCCCCACTGCCTAAGAGTAATTGGGGCAGCGGCTTTATTAGCACCTGAAGCTTTAAAAATAATTAATGGACGAAATCTGACCATACTGACTTCTCATGATGTGAGTGGAATCTTAAATTCTAAGGTTAATATTTGGACGACAGACAGTAGGCTTCTTAAATATCAGTCATTGTTGTTAGAAGGACCAGTAACTAAGCTTAAAGTTTGTGGAAATTAAAATCCTGCCACTTTCCTTCCTGAGAAGGAAAATGAAACACCTGATCACGATTGTTCTCAATTCCTAACTTTATGCAGCTCGGGAGGATCTAAAGGATACCCCATTACACAATCCTGATATGGAAATATTTACAGATGACAGTTCTTTTGTTAGGGATGGAAAGCGTAAAGCAGGTTACTCCGTGGTGACTGCTGTACAGGTTTTGGAAGCAAAATCTCTTCCCCAGGGAACCAGCGCTCAGTTAGCGGAGCTTGTGGCTCTGACCTGAGCTCTAGAGTTAAGCAAAGGGCAGAGGATGGGCCTGATAATCTATGTGAGTCAACTTCTGCTGACTCCAAAAATCCTGAGTCTGCCGTTTGATCCTCAAGAAAATGCCTTCCTGTCCTGGGCTCACCCCTAGGCTGCATTCCACAATTGGTCTAACTGCTGGGTCTGTGGAGCACTCCCCTCTTCATCAGTGGAAGGCTTCCTGAGGTAGACATCTCCACTTCAAGGAAAAGACTTTCTCCAAATCTGTGAATACCTTCGACAACAATCACATGCGATGCCTCTTCTTCATCTGATGACATCTACCAACCCTAAAACGGACTGGTGCAA
>NW_011488283.1:0-222 GCF_000754665.1 Bison bison bison
TGCCATAAGGGTGGTGTCATCTGCATATCTGAGGTTATTGATATTTCTCCCAGCAATCTTGATTCCATCCAGCTTGTGCTTCTTCCAGCCCAGCATTTCTCATGACGTACTCTGCATATAAGTTCAATAAGCAGGGTGACAATATACAGCCGTATCATCTTTCAGGATTTGAAATAGCTTAACTGGAATTCCATCACCTCCACTAGCTTTGTTCATAGTGAT
>NW_011488283.1:4453-5187 GCF_000754665.1 Bison bison bison
GTCAATGATGGGAAAGGTGGCTTTAGTGGTTTAAAACAAAGGCCTTACGGTCAGACAGCCTTGGGTGTGAGTCCTGCCTCTGTCATGGCCTAGAGTGGTGACCGTGAGCAAATTGCACCACCCCTCTAAGCCTGTTTCCTGTAGTAACGTCTGTCTCTCGGGGCTGCTGAGTGGAGTAAGAAATATAAAAAAGTAAACACAGCAGCTAGGCTGGCACACAGATGGCAGCTGCTATTTTTATCATGGCAACCACAGCCATCCAAAATCTCATAAAAGACTGGAAGACAAGGAATCTTGTAAAGAGGTGAGCTTTTTCTATAAAGGGGGACTTTGACTGTGGTTTCCTCTGCCTTTTCACTGCTGATGGATTTTTTCACTGCAAAGGTGATCAAATATTCAATTTCTTTAAAAAAGAAGAAAAAGAGAGAGCACCATGAGAACAGATGACCCAGTCTACACAGATATATGCAAATTGTATACAAACACACATCATTCCTTTTTTATATACCTGGATGTGGCCCCTGGGAAAATCTCAGTGAAAAACCAGTTTTCTTTTAAGGGAAAATAGAAACTTAAGCACTTTCAGAAAAATTAAACACATAAAACTTTTTTTTAAACTTTTAAGAAAAAATAAATGTGACATTTGCTGCTAGCATCTTCTATCCCAGGAGGATAGAAGCATTTCAGCTCTAAAGGTAGGGGGAAACTGAGATAATAGCTTTTTCTGAAATCGA
>NW_011488283.1:9329-10149 GCF_000754665.1 Bison bison bison
CAAAAAGATGGGATCAGGGGCTTGATAAGTTCTCATGCACTGGGGCTTGCCCTCTTGGAATGCTGCCTGAGACCCCCATGTCATGAAATGCCTCGTCAATAGAGAGGCCCAGCCATTCCAACTATACCAGTTGAGTCCAGGCAGGACCAGTAAGTAGAAAAAAAAATGTTTTAGCTCAGGCAGCTATAGCAAAATACCATAAACTGGGTAGCTTAAACATTAGAAATTTCTTTCTCACAGTTCTGGAGGCTGCAGGTCTAGGATCAAGGCCCCAGTAGACTTGTTTGGTGAGAACCCACTTCTCTGTTCACAGACAGACAACTTTTGGCTGTGTTCTCACATGGCAGAAGGAGCTAGGGAACTCTATGGCTTCTTCTCATCGCAGCACTAATCACAATTGTCAAAGCCCCACCCCTATGACCTCATCCAACCCTAATTATGTTCCAAAGACTCCCCCCTCCAAAATACCATCACACTGGGGGGTTAGGACTTCAACATACGAATTTCAGGGTTGGACATACATATTAAGTCCATGACAAAGAATTACTCAGTTAACTTACACAACGGTGAAAAATAATAAGTCATTGTTTTAAGCTACTAAGTGTGGGGCATACTATACAACACTAGGTCACTGAAGAGCACTCCCACCTCTCCAAAAAAGCAATAAACAAGCACAAACCCCCTTCTCCTAGCCTTCCTTATCTTCATAAATGGCAATCTATTTAAGCTACTCAAGTCAAAAACCTTAGAGTTATCTGTGAGTCCTCTCTCTCACATCCCACATCTGACCCATCAGCAAATCCTGCTGGCTCTACCTTCT
>NW_011488284.1:0-257 GCF_000754665.1 Bison bison bison
GTTGGGAAGACGTTTTCCAAGCAGTTAGCAAGTGTGTCATAAAAAAATGAATATACAGATGATTTTTAAAATTTATAAATTGGTATGAAAAGCTAGCCTCTATTATGTTATAAAAATAGGGAAAAGAGAAATGAAGGCAGAAGCATGTGATAACTACCTTTTGAAAAATATATAAATATGAGTCTGAAGTGAAGTGAAGTCGCTCAGTCATGTCCGACTCTTTGTGACCCCATGGACTGCAGCATACCAGGCCTGTC
>NW_011488284.1:357-1335 GCF_000754665.1 Bison bison bison
TCTCCAGGCAAGAGTACTGGAGTGGGTTGCCATTTCCTTCTCCAGGGGATCTTCCCGACCCAGGGATCAAACCCTGGTCTCCCGCATTCCAGGCAGATGCTTTAACCTCTGAGCCACCAGGGAACCCCTATGCAATTCCTTGTACATGATCAAAAATAGCTAGGGGTGCAAATTCCTTGGTGGTCCAGTAGGCTAAGACTCCATGCTCCCAATGTAGGGGGCCTGGGCTTGACCCCTAGTTGGAGAACAAAGATCCCACACGCCACAACTAAGACCTGGCACAGCCAAATAAATAAATATTTTTTAAAAGTTATCTAGACTTTACAAGATAGCTAGAGAAAATTCAGTGTTTTTGTGGTAGCTCATTCAGCCTAACTTGGATGAATTTGGCGGCTAAGTCTTACCTGATCTACTGTGAATTAAGTGGGTGGGTAGAAAGAATTCTCTTCTCTCTTCATACTGCTCTTACCTCATTGAGCCTGACTTCATCCCATGTTTAAAACCCCCACCTCAATAAGGAGAGAATTTGGAAATAACAAGGAAGACTTAATGTGAGGAAGAGACAGGAGGAAAGAAGAAAGGCATACATTCTGGAACATTCCAGCTACAGTGAGCACCCTTATTCCTCCCTCTACTGCCCCTCTACCCCTAAACTCTAATGTATTCTATACTCTAATGTATTCCTTCTACTAAAGTATAACACATTTCATGTTGATTCTTGTCAATATTTGCTCCAGCTCCTAGCACAGTGACTGGCATACATTAGTTCCCATTTATGTGGCAAAAATTGGGGAATTAAGCTCTGAAGACCAGTGGATATGCTTCCCAGACATCTCACTTAGGACCTGTCTGTACCCTCTATCCAACCAGAAAGTAGGGGAAAAAATAGCCGAGGCATGCTTGTTAGCTGACAAAGTTTTAGTTTGCACTGTAATGAGATGTTGAGTTGTTATCACCTTTGTGAGTTAAGCTTCAGAG
>NW_011488284.1:1435-2301 GCF_000754665.1 Bison bison bison
GGCAGTCATGATTTTGAACTCTATTCCCATTTGGCCAAACTTATCACATGTGTCAAAATGACACGGATCTTCCAGGGGGCTTTTGGGAGCGAGACCCACAGCAGGCAGCTATGCTGAACAGTACGACTGAAAACAGCGCTATGTTAGTCGTTAGTTAGTCTTCCTTAGAGACATCTGGCATTTGCTTTCCATCTCCTTTCTCTCCCCAGCCTCACCTCCTGAGTTCTGAAACAGAAGCAGCCTTCCTTGGCATCTTCACCTACCCTCCCAATTAGTACACAACTTACTTGATGTTTCTTAAACAAACTCCATGGTTTCCTGATTCCTCCCAGGTTTTCTTGTCGAATGAAAACTACTGATGGCTCCTTCCTACAAACACAAGTGTAACTGCCTGGAACATTACTGAATTTCAGGTCATTAGCATAGGGGCATGTAACAAGTATGGCTTTATAGGGCTTACCCCTCTTGTTTGAGTGAAGATGCTGCAGTGGCCAAAAATACCTTCTAAGAGAGAATACTGGCCCTCAGGGCCAATTTTTAAGCTCATTGGTCATGGTTGCCATGATACACACACCAAGAGAGGATTTGTTGCCTTCCCAGTGGTGGAATTGTTACAGATCAACATGGGAGGGCTTTGGGGGTCTCCTCATCCAATTGCCTCATTTTACCTGTTAGGGCTTCCTGGGTGGTGCTACTGGTAAAGAACCCATCTGCCAATGCAGAAGACATAAGAGATATGGATTCTATCCCTGGGTCAGGAAGATCCCCTGGGGGAGGGCATGGCAACCCACTCCAGTATTCTTGCCTGGAGAATCCCATGGACAGAGGAGTCTAGTGTGCTTCAGTCCATGGGGTCACAAAGAGTT
>NW_011488284.1:4400-6679 GCF_000754665.1 Bison bison bison
CCCCCCAATCCTGAGCCTCCTTCCCCCGTTCCAAAATCTATTCATTAAAAAAAGAAAAGAAATGGCCCGAAAATGCTTAAAATAACATATTCCACTAATGAAGTGCTATTGTGTGATGAAAAGACATGAGGAGTTAGTCTTCCTCAGAAGTAATGTGTAACAGGATTTTGTTAATTGTCATAGCTTTTTCTCCACTCACCATCCCCTCCAAACAACTGTAAGTAACTCTTTTGGTAGCTAGAACCAGGCAATATGGGATTAAATTTATCTGGTCATAATTTGGCTGGTTTTCAGTAAAGTTATTTGCCTAATTTGCTTATCTTAAAATTTGCTACAGGTATAAAGGTCAGGCATCATTTGTCCATTCAGACCTGTCACCATGTCACCTCCATCTTTCTCTCAGGCATAAACTCGTGGAATTGGGTTGGCCAAAAAGTTCCCTCATGTTTTTCTGTGTTTGGCCAACCCAGTACTTCCCTTTGATTTACCCCTTTTCTGCCCTAACTCTCCTAAACTAAATGCTCTGAACTTTCAGTAAACACACGCTCCTTCCTTTAGTGGAATATGCATTTCATTTGCTTCTATCTGATAAACCATTACTGTTCCTGGAAGTTCCATCTGACTTATTTCTCCTTCTACCAGACTCTTGTTATAGACTGTATCATATTCTTCTGCCACATCTTTCTGAATCTACCTTAGAAAATGTCTCCTTCAGCTGATCTCAGACTCAGAGCAGTTTTCCTCCACTGAAACAATGGGTTTCTATTTGTGTGATCAGTACCAAATAGTGACAGCCACCCAGTACTCCTTTTTAACAATGGTTTCCAGAACTTTCCAAGCCAAAATTGTAGCCTATCTACATTTAATATGAATTTTTCAAGTACATTCCTGACTATATATATATATGTATGTATAGGTATATATGTGCGTGTGTGTGTATATATATATGTTGTTGTATGTATGTGTGTGTGTGTGTGTGTGTGTGTGTGTGTGTGTGTATGTTGTTTGGTCACACTGCTCGGCCTAGGCATATGGGATCTTAGTTTCCTGACCAGGGATTGAACCTCCACCCCCTTCACTGGAAACGTGGAGTCTTAACCCCTAGACCGCCAGGGAGGTCCTCCTGCCTATATTGTGTAAGCTGAACTTTCCTTTTCTTTTACTCTTAAATTTGGTATTTTGTCTGTAGTGCATCATTTTATGGAACTCCTTTCTGGAACAAGGTAGCTAGGGATGCAAGGGAGGGAAAGGAAGGGGAGGCAGGGGATCGGGGAAAGAATCTAGACACAAAAGCTAGTTTACTTATGATTCTTTAACCTGGAAAAGTTAATAATTTTCCCTCTGAGCTCTCCCAGCACTTTGAAGAAGCCTTTATTATAGCATATATATAACTGCATGTCAGTTCTTTATTTTCTTGGGTTTTTTCCTCCTACTTGACTGCAGATTTGTTAAAAACAATGATTACTCCTTACTTTTCTTGGTATTCCCAACTTCTGGCTCAGTTCCTGGCTCAAGTAACTGCTCAATATATGTTTATTGAGTGAGCAATAGCTGAAAAGTAGCTCCAGAGATTTAATCCAATCACATAAATTGATTTAACTAATTGGAGTTCTGTCCAAGATTTAGATTCATTCTCTGAATCAGGCTTCTGACCTTCAGAACTTTATATGTGACGAGTCACAGTCATATTTTTCATTGTACTTGTCTCCAACTGACTTTTAGCAAATAACCTGCAGGTTTATTTAATACAAATCAGATCATATTAAATATAATTAAAAATTCTCTCCATGAAATAGGATAAGATCCCATTGGGGCACCGCAGAACACAATTATACCTTCATGGCATATGCTCTTTTTAAGTAAATCTGTTCGTGAATATTAAAGTCTGAAAATGTTTTCTCAAAGTTTGTATCATTCTATAAATAGCAGCACACATCAAAGGAGAATTAGAAAGCCATTGTATTATCTATATCCTGGATTATTTCTCTAAGCAGAATCATCAACATTGAAACACACCAGGGCTTTACTTAAATTTAATGGTAAATTAGTTACATTAGAATAACAGATAATTATATTCATTCTCTTTAATAGATGATGAAATTCTACAATATGTATATCCCAGTAAGCACCAGGCAGGTACAAACTTCCTTTATTTGCAAGCTGAAACAGGTTTGACCACTAAAACATTTATTCATTTAAATCTCCAAGGTCATTGCTAGGGCAATCGCTTGAAATGTCATTTGAAACATTAAAATAGAAACAAAATAGTTGAAAGAAAT
>NW_011488284.1:8257-8363 GCF_000754665.1 Bison bison bison
TGCGACCCCATAGATGGCAGCCAACCAGGCTCCCCTGTCTCTGGGATTCTCCAGGCAAGAACACTGGAGTGGGTTGCCATTTCCTTCTCCAATGCATGAAAGGGAA
>NW_011488284.1:8463-10291 GCF_000754665.1 Bison bison bison
GTGATTTTGGAGCCCCCCAAAATAAAGTCTGACACTGTTTCCACTGTTTCCCCATCTATTTCCCATGAAGTGATGGGACCGGACGCCATGATCTTCGTTTTCTGAACGTTGAGCTTTAAGCCAACTTTTTCACTCTCCTTGTTCACTTTCATCAAGAGGCTTTTTAGTTACTCTTCACTTTCTGGCATATGGGTGGTGTCATCTGCATATCTGAGGTTATTGATATTTCTCCCGGCAATCTTGAGTCCAGCTTGTGCTTCCAGCTCAACGTTTCTCATGATGTACTCTGCATAGAAGTTAAGTAAGTAGGGTGACAATATACAGCCTTGATGTACTCCTTTTCCTATTTGGAACCAGTCTGTTGTTCCATGTCCAGTTCTAACTGTTGCTTCCTGACCTGCATATAGGTTTCTCAAGAGGCAGGTCAGGTGGTATCATACCAACTTATTTCACAGTTGTGAAGGTTGGAAGTCTGGAGTAGATCTCACTAGGTTCAAATCAAGGTGTCGACGTGGCTACATTTCTTTCTATAGGGTCTAGCAAGTATTGGTTTACTTGTATTTGTCAGCTTCCAGAGGCGGCCCATGTTCCTTGGCTCATGGCTCATCTTCCAAGCCAGCAATGGCCAGTTGAGTCTTTCTCATGCTGCATCCCTCTCTCACTTACTCTCCTCCTTCCTCCTTCTTCATATAAGGACCCTTATAATTACATTGAACTCACTCAGATAATTTAGGATAATTTCCCTCTTTTAAGGTCAGCGAACTTGCACCCACAAATCCATCTGCTACTTTAATCCATCCTTACCATGTAACATAATATATTCACAGGTTCAAGAGATTAGGACATGGACATTTTTAGACTCTACCTAAAGCAGCATCTTTCTGGAAGCTTTACCTTCTACTCAGAGAGACAGACCTCAATCTAGGGGCCACTTCCTCCCATTTGTGAATTTTTCTTTGATTGGAGTCCTTCATTTGTTCAGTATGGCATGGGAGTAGGCAGTGGCATTTCAGGAGGGTGAGATATTTTTGCCATTCCGAGCTCTGCAGAGGTAGAGCTGGCAAGGGGCACTAGGCTTGTGATCTTTGTCTCTTCAAGCCTAAGAATTTACACAGGGATCTCATTTATAAAAGTTCCACCAGCAGGTCTTCATTTTCTTGGAATTTTTTAGTATCTATTGGAATCATTGTCAGTTGCATATTTGCACCCACTGGAAAATGAGTTCTCAAAACAGAGACCGCAAACAGCCAGCTACCAGATAAGGTACATTGTTTTAAAATAAAGGGGAATAAAGCAATACATATAAGACTACAAAGGTATAGCAGATGGTACACCAACTAGTCCAGGGCTAGTTCTGGACATAAGGCTAATTGGTAGGTATTTGGCAACTGTGCTTCAAAACCAGGGAAACTGTTGTAGTCAGCCAGATCATAAGGAGAAAGGAAGCCTGGAAGAACACTGATGCTTGACTCTGCTTCCACAAAGAGTTGATTCTAAATTGGAGGATATGCATCCCCAAGGTTGCTCAGTCCAACCCACTGGAGCCTGGGAAGACCATGTAAGCATTTTTTTATCCCCATCTCTATTTTTAAAAAGAACTTGAGGTTTACTAATACTTAAAATCCAAATTGATACTCTCATGATCATTTGGTTTGTACCTTGTGCTGTGCTATGCTTAGTCACTCTGTGTCCGACTCTTTGCGACTCCATGGACTGCAGCCCGTGAGGCTCCTCTGTCCATGGGGATTCTCCAGGCAAGAATACTGGAGTAGGTTGCCATTTCCTCCTCCTAGCCTTGGGGATTCTCCATGGGGATTCTCCAGGCAAG
>NW_011488284.1:10391-13528 GCF_000754665.1 Bison bison bison
TCCCTGGTGGCTCAGATGGTAAAGAATCTGCCTGCAATGCAGGAGACCTGGATTCGATCCTTGGGTTGGGAAGATCCTCCTGGAGAAGGGAATGGCAACCCACTCCAGTATTCTTGCCAGGAGAATTCCATGGACAAAGGAGCCTGGTGGGCTGCAGTCCATGGGGTTGCAAAGAGTCAAACATGACTGAGAGACTAACACTACTATAAGAAACTGTGTATGAAGATAATACTAACAAGGCGAACATGGATGAGTACCAAGCAAATAGAAGAAATGTGTCTCTGACCTCCAGCACTCTCTGCATCAGTCACCAAAAATCCCAGTTGGGTCAGATCTGACTCATTCCATTTTGAGCAGAAATTATTTTTGGATTTTACATGAATACAGTAAGTAAAAGTGAGTGTAATGAATAAAATTTACAAAATTAAATCATTTTGCACTAATACTTATTCCATCTTCTGTTTCCATTTCTGTTTAGTGCATATTTTGTTTGTAATATATTAGTAAATTAGTCCACCATGTCTGTCTGTACTTTATAAATAAATATGTACACATATTCCGAGGATATGTTTTAACATTTGTTTTATGGATAAGTGTACATTATCAAGTTGTTTGTAGGCTGCTGCTCTACAGGACAGCTCCTTTTGGAAGAGGGAAGTGAATACCCCCCCAAAAAATGGTTCAACATGGAAGAAAGTTTAAAAGGGCATTAAAAGCAGCTGTGTGAGGGAGTTCCAGTGCAGGTCACAGGACATGTTTACACTAAGTTGTGAGTTTATCCCAGTCTGACACTACCAGGAACCTGAGTCTTAAACTGACCTTTGGGGGGTACTTCTGTCATTTTAATAGGGTCCATGATGTATTCAATAAAGAAAATAAGTCAGGACTGCCTTGGCAGTCCAGTGGTTAAGACTTTACCTTCCAATGCAGGGAGTGTGGGTTCCATCCCTGGTGAGGAAGCTAAGATCGATCCCACATGCCTTGTGGCCAAAAAAACACAAAACGCAAAACAGAAGCAATATGGTGACAAATTCAATAAAGACTTTAAAAATGGTCCACATTAAAAAAAAAAAAAAAAGCTTAAAAAAAAGAGGTCCTAAAGCTCTCAGTGAGATCCTTAAACTTTTAAATATCCTCTTTGCTTAGAAAATGAACTGCTGCTAAGGTTACAGCAAAATAAGTCTTTCCCTATTACTCTGATCCTTGAAGCATCGCAGAAATATATTCATTTGAACATTAAAATATCAATCAAATTTTCTACAAAGTGGATTTAATTGGCAACTTAGCTGCAGCTACCATACAATGAGTCCTAATAATCACTAGTTCCTGTTTCTAGACACAGGGATCTTACATTCAGATATTTTATTGACTTAACAAGTATGCAACAATATGCATTTTATATTAAATGACTAAAGAATTTCAGCTACAAAGTGTTCCATCCTATGATGGTTGATGATTTCATGGGTTAGGAGATTTTCATAACTTCTGTTCCAACATAACACAGAAACATCCTTTAGATTGCTGTCTTTAAGATCACAGAAGCTAAGAGATTTAAATTTCAAAGTGAATATTATCCATTTTCTATTCATTCTTAGCACTCCCAGGCAAGCTCTCTCATGCCCTCAATGTTTGTTTAATGTATTCCATTCTTCCAACTTCTTTGGGAATTAATTGCAGATCACAAAGGAGAAAAATCCTTTTTCCTTCCTCCAGCCCCAAGCTCACCTTCCCAGACAAGATTTTTATCTGCATTAAATAGATTCACTGACCCATTGACTAGCAACCTACCCATAGCAGCAGCTTCTGTGGTGCTCAGTGGAGCATGGGAAGGGCTCATAATGCTTGATTAGAGCCATCAGGGAAGCCTGAGATCATTTTAAAGGATTCTGGGGCAGAATGGCCCTACAAGCCATTCTTGAAAGTCCGTGTCATTTTATTGCCATTAATATGATCCTCCAGCTCTCAGTCCTAATGCGGAGAATCATGGGAATTTGAACAGAGTCCACATGAAGAGTCGTACATCCTGTGTTCTGGGATAGAAAGATAAACTCTTCTTCCCTGGTAAGATGCCCTGCCAGAGGTTCCTGCAGGGGTTTCCCCTAGGTGGTATCACATCAGTACTTGCTTTAGAGATAATGTTTTGGATTGCACCAAACAGCTAAGTATAATCTCACAGGGATGATAACAGCTGACCTGAACATTGAGGCAGTTCCTCCACGTTATCACATTTCATCCTCACAGATCAGAGAAACCCAGTTAGGTTGTATTCATAGACCAGAAAGGAAATTTCTGAGAGGTTAATTGGTGTGCTGAAGGACATATAGTAAAATGCCAGGCCCACTCCAAATTCCTTTCTAGTTCTTCTTTTTTTTTTTTATTCAACACATTAATATTAAATGAAATTTATGTTTCAGGGGAATAGAGCTCACATGACTAGTTCTTCTACATTATGCTACTCATTCTGAAGGGATTATTAGGTTGATCATGCTACTGTTATTAATTCTGCCCAAATGGTGGATAACAGACAGATCATACATTTAGGATATTGGCACTTATGTCAATTTTATTACCATCGATATTTCAAACTTTTTTATCCTAATAGTTTTGGAAAAACATAACTTTTCCTTATATATCATTTCTTCGGTATTTTTCCTGTTAAGTATTTCCCACCTTTGTCTATGACAGTCCTTACAATTGATTCTCTCTACTGAAGTTGTTAACTCTCTTTTAAGCAGCAGTCACCATGGAAACACTTGTGCTACATGTCATGCTTCTTTAAATGCAATTACTCACAAGATGCAATCAATATATGAAGTGTATTTATTTGAATATTTAATTGTTAAAGTCACATAGCTGTGTTTGCTGTTAAGTCATCTCCTCATACCTCTGTGGTCATAGCTACATAAGGTGCCAACCTTTCTTGCATCCTGGTATTAAAAATGACATGTTTCAAATTTAGAGCACCTTCCTCTGAGCTAGTTGTAAATATTCATTCCATAGTAAAATCTTTTCAGCCAGTTGGTATGCTGCTGCTGCTAAGTCACTTCAGTCGTGTCTGACTCTGTGCGACCCCATAGATGGCAGCCAACCAGGCTCCCCTGTCTCTGGGATTCTCCAGGCAAGAACACTGGAGTGGG
>NW_011488284.1:14336-15588 GCF_000754665.1 Bison bison bison
AAGCCACTCAATGGTTATGCCGAAATCAACATTTCACCTATACCCCTCATCTCCCCCAAACCACCACTCCAACATCTACATCACTCCCCAAAATGGCAAGAGCTGATGGAGATAGTATGGAGAAAGAAAAAGAGACATTCTTTTTTATGTAGACCATTTTTAAGGTCTTTATTGAATTTGTTACAGTGTTGCTTCTGTTTTATGTTTTGACTTTTTGGCTGTGAGGTATGTGGGATCTTAGCTCCCTGACCACCCCCTGCATTGGAAGGTGAAGTCTTAACCACTGGACCACCAGGGAAGTCCCCCCAAAAAGACATGCTCTAAACATTTGCCTTCTTATATCTGTGTTATGTCATTACTGAGTCAGCTTTTGCTTGAAATAAGAAAGCAAAGATTTATATATTAGTTTAATTTATAAAATTTGATAATTTCAAACAATTCATTTACATCATTTTGATTTTTCTTCTGGAGTCTGGGTAGTTTTCCAAAAGTAAAACTAACATTCCATGTTTTTCCATAGAGGAAACTTTTTGTTAGTGTTCAGGTCAACAATTATTAGAAAAATTTTAATTTGGGAATTAAGAAAGATCCAACTAATGTCAGTTCAGTCAACAGCCCGCTTGAGGACACAGCTAGACTTATGTCCATCATTTTAAGCAATGATTTGTAGGCTTATTTAAATATGGTTTTCCTCCACCTGTTATAAAAATGAAGCAGAGACCTAGGGTCTAGCATGTTAATCTTGCAAGTAAGGGATTCTTAACTGAGACTGACTCTCCACATCTTTGGGACATTTTTGCAGTCAGAAGTCCAAGGAAAAAAGTCCATGTCTCTTTGCTGACCACATTCAAGTTTTTAATTAGCACAATTTTGTTGCATTTCAGCCATCTCACAAAACAGCATTTCTGTTCTGAAATCATTTTGTCTTTCCCAGAGAGACTGATAGAGGAAACAGTTTCCTGAGTTCATATCCTGGTGCTTGCATAATATTAGGAAGCTGGTAGGAAAAATATTCTCATACAAGAGCTATAAACATTATTTGAGAAAGAGAAAAATCATGTGTGTACTAAGATGAAATTGTGCCTTCGACACTTCTATATGATGTTTTTAAGCCTAAAGTATAATGAAAAGTCAAGTAAATGAATTTGTAGTGACTAGAGAAAATGAAACAGGAATATAGGTGAACAAGTATTGAATTTCTTTTCAGGTCATTTACTTTTATACTCTTTTTTTAAACTTTTACTTTTGTAAC
>NW_011488284.1:15806-16722 GCF_000754665.1 Bison bison bison
ATAGTAGTGTGTACACGTCCATCCCAAACACCCTAACTATCCCTTCCCCTCATCACAGACTTAGAGAATTAACTTACTTCTAGACTCTTAAAGAACATAGTAGTTACTAGAATTGGTGGCCAAACTATGCTGCAAATGGAGCTAAGGTCAGAGTTAAATTCTATTTGGACCTGAAGAAAAACCTGGCTATGGCTGTAGTTGGCGCTCCTAAGACCAATCCACCAACTCCGCTGTGTTACAAAGTATACAATGAAAAGAAAAGACTGATTATATTTTTAAAGCCTTAAATATCAGAACACATGTCTTACAGCGGTTAGGTTTATTGCAACAACTTCTATGAAACAAAGCAGAATGGGAAAAAAATCAAAATCATACATTGAACCAGTGAAACATACAGATTGGTATTGCAAACAGAAGTCATCTTCACAAAATACCCATCATTTTTAGTTTGTTGATGATCAATAATCATAAACATTGCCATCGCATTTAGAATATGAATATTCAGTCTGAGTTAGTAATACATAAAATCACTCTGTATCTTTCAAATATTTTTTTCTGGATTTACCAAGAGAAGAGGTTGCGGCATGGAAAAAGACCAGAGATGTTAAAGAAACTCAGATTTAGGTTCCAGTTCTGCCCTTTCTTAGCTGTGTGACCTTGATCACATCAACTAAGCTCTCTGAATCCTATCCCTTTACCTGAAAGTAGAAAATTAATATTTTATAAATGATCATTTTATCTAGATATATATATGGGACATATATAGAATATATATATGACATGTATAAATAATACATATGCAATATAATACTAAAATAAACTACTTACATATTCTATATTAATATGATATATTAATATAAATAATGCAATATAATACTAAAATAAACTACTTACATATTCTATATTAATATGATAT
>NW_011488284.1:16822-18669 GCF_000754665.1 Bison bison bison
TCAGTCGTGTCTGACTCTTTTTGACCCTATGGATTGTAGCCCGCCAGGCTCCTCTGTCCATGGGATTCTCCAGGCAAGAATACTGGAGTGGATTGCCATTTCCTACTCCAATGTATGTAATATATGTACATGCATATATATGTAAATCTGTACATAACTATGTAATGTGTGTAAGAAGAAACTACATTAATTATTATGTACATTAAGAACTTTACAGTCAAAAGATTTTAAGTCAATGTTATTAGACTATAGGCAAATTTAATGCAGTTGGCTTATAAAGTAATTTACTTTAGAAGAAGCCATTGATAAGATGATCTATTTTCAACATTGTTTTCAATACCTGGCTTGACTTTTATGCTATTATATTAGGTAAGCATTAATTTTCCACTGAAACAGATTGCAGTCAAGCACATGCATAGACATAGTGCAGTGAGGAGAATGGAACCAGTGGTAAAGTTCTTTTTCTGAAAGGTAATACAGCTTTTCTTATTACTGCAAGTGCATGAATGAATGAACAACATTGTAAGCATAGGCATTCCATACATTCTCTCACCAAACAGCCCCATCACTTCCTCAGTACTTTTTTCTGTTCAGCGTTATTGATTTTTCCAACAATTGAGCTTGTTTGCAATAAGCTGAACCAGAGCATAGCCTTCCATTAATTAGAAAAAAACATGTATGGGTGTTAACTTGAGGAAGCGATAGCACTCCTTGTGTGTTTTCTAGTGCAAACTCACAGTTTGTTTGATTGCTATTGTTTTTTCCCTTGTGACAGTGTTGTTAAGTGTGATGCAAAACAAATCTGAAAACCTTTTAAGTAGTTTGTGTTCATTGCAGAGAGAAAATGACCTACCAAGTTCAGCTCTGAATAGATGTGAAACTAGCATCTTAGAATACAAATCTGTGCCATTACCCCACATACTTCTAAGCCTTTTTCATCAGTTTACAATTGTTTTTACACTCTAGTCTACATTGAAAATAAACATCTTAATTGTCTTCTTTGTTTTAACTACAGAATTTTGCATGTATTCCTTGATTCATATTTATATTCCCTTGATAATTATCACTAGGAAGTCATACTGAAATAAGAAGCTAGGTTTATATGTGATTTGCTGTTGAGTTTTTCACCATTTCTGGTCTGGTTGATTGAATTAGCCAATGCAGATTTCTTAAACTCAGCAAAGCTTAATCATGTAAGTAATTTAATTACATAATAAATAAAAGTCACTTTACCTCAGCATATTCACAGTGATCTATTTTTGCTGCACAGTGATTAAAAATGACTCGTTTTTCTTAAATTTGGAAATCTGACAGTATTACTTGAATGAAATAATTTATAGTAGAAATAAATTGAAAATGAAGACAGCAAGGGTTGCTGAGGTGCAACCAGATGAAGGTAAAATGCAGCTTGGAGTTATTGACCAGAAATCAAGGTGCCTATACAAATGAATCAGAAGTTCTTAGGGAAATCTCTAGTAGGAAAAAGAAGGCACAAATTATCCCATTTGCATTACCATGAGATGTCATTCTATTTCTTTAATGTAACGGGTAAAGAATCTGCCTACAATGCAAAAGATGTAGGAGATGCAAGTTCAATCCCTGGTTTGGGAAGATCCCCCTGGAGGAGGAAATGGCAACCCACCCAATATTCTTGCCTGAAAAACCTCATGGAGGGGGTCGCAAAGAGTCAGACATGACTGAGCAACTAAACAGAACAGAAGAGCATCATAACTCCTCCGTTTATATGAAGGAGACTAAACAGGTAATGGTCTTGAAACCATCTTTTGAAAAACTTAATAGCATAAGGTAGGTATTTGGTAATGCATTCTTGCCTGAACAAAACTCCT
>NW_011488284.1:19346-20073 GCF_000754665.1 Bison bison bison
TTTTTTTTTTTTTTTTTTACAGAAGAATGATGCTAGTCATAAGGAACAGACTTCACCACGAAGAAATTTAGTGCTTCTCTAGATCTGAGGAGATGCAAGAATTAGGCTCATAAAATCAGCTCTGTAAAATATCTAACTATCTGAAGACCTGTTCTGCCAGCTTTCCCCAAGCACAGAGTACCTCATTCCTAATGTCCACCTTGCACTCCTTTCAGGAGGTGGTGGAGGTGAGCAGCTGCAGCAGCACCTGGTTTAATCCTTGTAGAAGTAGATGACAAGTGCCCACAGCAAGTGCTGATTTGTAGTTGATGCTGTCATTAAACAACAAAATGCTGAATGCTAAGAATAAGTTAATTCCCCTAAGTTCCATTCCCTCATTACGGAAGATCATTCTCATAAATGGGATTCCATGTGTGATGTCTGAGAGCAAGCATGTTATTGGTTGGACTATCAGTGGCTCTGTGAGCATGAGTAGGAGGGGAAAATGATCCTTCTCTGCCTTCTCTGAGTTTCCAATAGCTTTGGTCCTCACTAGGGTTACTATAGGGACATACTTAAGTTGACCGCTGATGAGGAGTATAAATCCTATTAATATTTAAAATATATGCACAAAGAGAAGGTCTCTGCCATGCCAAGACAGGTTTTGGTCACCATCAGTTGCTTCAGTTACTTTGATTCTCAAGGAGTAAATCTACCATATTCCCCATGATTTCTACCTATTGATACC
>NW_011488284.1:22278-22614 GCF_000754665.1 Bison bison bison
GTTGCAGCTCCATGGACTGTAGCCCTCCAGGCTCCTCTGTCCATGGGATTTCCCAGGCAAAACTACTGGAGCGGGTTGCCATTTCCTTCTCCAGGGGATCTTCCCAACCAGGGGTTGAAACTGTGTCTCCTGATCTCTTGCATTGGCAGGTGGATTCTTTACCACTGTGCCACCTGGGAAGCCCCACAGAATGATGAATTTATCAGTTAGAGAAGGAAAAGAGAATTTTTAGCAAAGGAAATATAGTGAGCAAGGTCAGGAAGAAATGAGAGAGATAAGATACAAGTGGAAAATTACCCAAAGTCTGAGTTGCTCTTTTGGACAGCACCATTGGAG
>NW_011488285.1:0-272 GCF_000754665.1 Bison bison bison
CAATCCTTGGATCAAGAAAGGCATAGCAACCCACTCCAGTATTCTTGCCTGGAGAATTCCATGCATAGAGGAGCCTGGTGGGCTACACCCCATAGGGTTGCAAAGAGTTGGATATGACTGAGCAACTTACAGAAGACCAACAACTAAATTATCTGAATGCTGAAAGGTCAAGATTTCCTTCTCAGTATTTTTTAAACTATAGGTTACTACTCAGTAGTGGGTCATGGAATCGATTTACTGAGTCAAAATCAACATTTTAAAACCATGAAGTA
>NW_011488285.1:372-737 GCF_000754665.1 Bison bison bison
ATAATAGCCTTAAATTGAAAAGAACTCAAATACCCATCAGCAGTAGAATGGATAATGAATTCGGCATATGCCCGCAACGGAATACCATCCAGCAAATGAGAATGAACAAATGATTCTAGGCCCAACCACGTGGATGAATTCCACTAATGACATACTTTTGAGTGAAAGGAGCCAGATAAAAAGAGCACATACTGTAAAAATGATTCTATTTATAACAAGTTGAAAAACTGGTAAAACTCATTTGTTGTGTTAAAGGTCAGTATAATGTGTGCTAAGTGACTTCAGTCATGTGTGACTCTTTGCAGTCCTATGGACTGTACCAGGTTCCTCTGTCCATGGGATTTCCCAGGCAAGAATACTGGAGT
>NW_011488285.1:3936-4607 GCF_000754665.1 Bison bison bison
ATCCAGCATAAAACCATCTTGAAGACGTCAAGAAGGCTGAGTTTGCTGGGGAACACCCCAGGACAGTGGAGATTTCTAAAGTGACTTGCAAGCACCAGCCACATTTTTTTTCAAAGAAAAGATTTCCCAGACAGAAAGTTCTACAGTTTCATTTTGAAAAAGAGTTAAAATAAGCCATTTGATAAAATGCTTTAGAGAAACTTTGCTGCTGGCTCAGCCTTGCTCAAAAAAGTAATTACAAATGGATTTAAAAAACTCACAGCAAAATAAAAATACATGTAAGTTCTTTTTCTTTCTTCTTTCTGGAGGTTGGTGTGGTTAAACTTCCGGTTCAAACCCTGCCCTTTGTATGTGAAAGGAAGCTGCAGGGGTGGATAACATTTCTAGACTTCATGTCTTTCTTCTTTCAAACATGGAAAAGGTGACTGGGCAATTCACCCCAGCAAGCCTCCCTTTTCTTCCCTTTCTCACCTTTCATTTTCTCTGGTGCTGGTGGGGATGATACCATTCACCAATCTAGGCTTTTCTTCCTCAGCTAATGAGCCCATTGGATGAGTGACTCCCGGTCGGCTCAGAAGGTAAAGAATCCACCTGCTGTGCAGGAGACCTGGGTTCGATCCCTGGGTCAGGAAGATCTCCTGGAAGAGGAAATGGCTACCCATTCCAGTATT
>NW_011488285.1:4707-5699 GCF_000754665.1 Bison bison bison
CTGAGATAAAAATCCATGTTATTCATGTAACCCTAAGTCACTTAAGAATCCTAAAGGGTTTTTAGAATTATCTGAGAAAGAAATTTTATCAATCATGGTTTTAACAGTATGGATTTATAATAATCATAATCCTTGAGTTTTAACCCCCAAATGCTACATTCTATTACTTGATTAATGAGAATACTAAAGGACTTTGGACCTTTAAAAAACATTCAGATTCCCAAATCTTGCCCCAAATAAACTGATTCAGGACCTCTTGGGTGGGACCAAGGGATAGGTGTCTGTCTATCTATCCATCTCTATTTCTATATCTCTCCATATATAGTATACTTGTGTGTGTGTGCATATATATATATACACACATACACAATATGTGTGTGTGTGTATGTGTGTGTGTGCGTGCACTCAGTCATTCAGTTGTGTCTGACTCTTTGTGACCCCATGGACTGTAGCCCACCAGGCTCCTCTGTCCATGGGATTTCCCAGGCAAGAATACTGGAGTGGGTTGTCATTTCCTCCTCCAGGGGATCTTTCCGACCCAAGGATTGAACCCATGTCTCCTGCATCTCCTGCATTGGAAAGCAAATTCTTTACCACTGTGCTATCTGGGAAGCCCTAATACTTTTAAAAAAACTTATTATTTGTAATTTTTAAACATATACAAAAGTAAAAAAAGAGTATTCCCCATCCAACTTCAACATTTATCAACACCTGTTGTTTTACTTTCAACTCTTCTTTGCCATCATTGCCCTTTTGTTTATTGGAGTATTTCAAAAGTAAAAAACAGACTTCAGATAATTGATTAAAAAAATATATCAGTATCTCATGTTTTAAGAAAACATGACCAAAATATCATTATTACACCCACAAAGTTAATAATAATTCTTTATTATCTGATGTTTGAGTGAGTGAAAGTTGCTCAGTCATGTCCAACTCTTTGTGACCCCATGGTTATACAGTCCATGGAATTCTCCAGGCCAGAATACTGGAGT
>NW_011488285.1:8847-10067 GCF_000754665.1 Bison bison bison
GGAAATCAACCGTTTTGCCAGCCCTGGCATGTTTCTTAGGCAGCTAGAACTGGTTGATTCCATAAATCTCCTTTGCTTAGTTTTTTCTTTCCTTTTCTTCTTTAAAAAGACTTACAGTAGATATTGCATAATTTTGTTAATAACTGAAAATACAGGCAGTGTTCAGGGTCCAGTGTGATAAATATCACCCCTGTCTTGTAATGCCTTCTCAAAAATGACCAATATGCAGTGGATTTTGTAATAGAGCTTTTTTACTGTGAACAGAGGTTTAATTGAAAATTATCTGCAACCTTTTGGCTGTTTATTCCCACTCACCTGAGGAAAGGGCAGTATAGCAGAGTAGAAAGTGACCCATTCAAGCATCACTAGCCAGTGTCTTTTGTCTTAGTCCTGCCCTTAGCTAATTGTAGAACCTAAAGTATGTCTCTTAACCTTTTTCCTTTTTCTCTTCTGTAAAATGAGGTGTTGGGCTGACTCAAAGATCCCTCATAACCCTAATAGTCTAGAAATGAGAGGGTCAGAGTTAGGGGTTTGGAGCCCAACAGACTAGGCTTTGAATTTTGATTTGTCACTCACTAGCTCAGGGACCTAGGTAAGATCTCCTTGGTCACTTTCTTCATGTTTCATAAATATTATTACCCTTATTCTACTAAAAGTTGTTATGAAGCTTAAATAATGTAATCAATCCATTAGTAATTCCTTTGGCTCCACCTTCAAAATAATTCCAGAATCTGACAACATCTCGTTATTCCAAAGTCACTATCATTTCTTGCCTGGATTATTCCAGTAGCATCGCACAATAGTCTCTGTAGCTTCTTCCATCTTGTCTTCCCCACTCACAGCAATCTGTTTTCAGTGCAGCAGCCAGATCAATTCTTTAAAAATGTGTGAACTCATGCCATTCTTCTGTTTGAAAAATTCTCCAGTGGTTTCCAATCTTACTCAGAGTGAAAACTCAAATCCTTATGGTGGCTAATGAGGCTCCACATGATGAAGCTTCCTACCACTTCCTCTCCTGTGACTCTTGGAATAATCTACTCCAGCCACACTGGCCTTCTTTATGTTCCCTAAATACTTTTCTTTCAGATATCCTATAGAGACACTCCTTTACTTCCTTTGAGTATTGCCAATTTTTTTCTCATCAAAGAGGCTTTTCTGTCTTCTTCCTCCTTCCCCGCTCTTCCTTTCTCTTTCTTTTTCATTTTGTTTACAACAGGGTA
>NW_011488285.1:13481-14501 GCF_000754665.1 Bison bison bison
TAAGAAAGAATCAAAAGGAAATGCTACTGATGGACTCATCCGTAGATTTGACTTGACAGAGGAAAGATTCAATGAGCTTGAAAATAGGTTAATAAAACCTCTTCAAACTCAAGTGCAAAGAGAATAAACAGTGGGGGAAAAAAAAACAGAAAAGAGCATCTAAGAACTGTGGGACAATTTCAAAAGGTATAACATACATGTAAATGGAATATTATTAATAGAAAAGAGAACGGAGCAGAAAAACAATTGGAAGCAGTTACATTTGAGAACCTTCCAAAACTAATGATGTACATAAACCACCAATCAAGGAAGCTCATAAAACACCAGCAAGAAAAATAGTTCCCCTCCAAAACAAAAACAAAAGCAACCCTCTTCAAAACCCCATACCTTGGCGTATCCTATTTAAACTACAGAAAACCCAAGACAAAGAGAGACTCTTTAAAGAAGCCAGAAATTTGGAGAGAGGGGTTACAGTGGAAGTAGAAACACTTTACCTATATAGAAATAAGGATAAAAATTATAGTGGCCTTCTAAACAGAAACCATGCAAGCAAGAAAAAGGTGGCATGAAATAAAGTTTTAAAAACAAATAATCACCAATCTAGAATTCTATATCCAAAGAAATTAACGTTCAGTTATGAAAGAGAAATAAAACCTTTCTCAGACAAACAATAACTGAGACAGCCAACTGCCAGCAGATTTGCCCTGCAAGAAATGTCGAAAGAAGTTCTTTAGGCATAAGGAAAATCACATAGGTCAGAAACTTGGATTTATAAAAAGAAAGATAGATCATTGGGAAATAAATAATTGAAAACACGGTAAAATCTTTTAATTTTTTATTTTTAATTGATCTAAGAATGACTACTTATAGTAATAGTAGTAACAATGCACTTAGTGATTATAACATATGGATAAATGAAATGTGAAATGAAATGAATGAATAAATGATAGTCAGTTCAGTCACTCAGTCGTGTCCGACTCTTTGCAACCCCATGAACCGCAGCATGCCAGGCATCCCTGT
>NW_011488286.1:0-236 GCF_000754665.1 Bison bison bison
TTTTTTTTTTTTTTTTGGCTATATGAGGTAACATTCACCAGTGCCAGGAATGATTACCAGGATATATTTGGGGGGCATTTTTAGTATATCACAGTCATTAAGATGGGAATACAGATGAGCAAGAATTAGATTCTGTTGCTAAAGTTGCCTTCTTGCTTAGAAGTCTCTCATACAAAATAACAATTATTCCTTTATTTTATTTAGCACATATTTATTTAGGTTTACTATGTCTTAGG
>NW_011488286.1:336-1340 GCF_000754665.1 Bison bison bison
GGGGAGCCTGGTGGGCTTCCGTCTATGGGGTCGCACAGAGTCGGACATGACTGAAGCGACTTAGCAGCAGCAGCAGCAGCAGCATGTCTTAGGTACCATTCTAAGCTCTTCACAAATATCAGTCCATTTGTCTCTCATAACAGCTCCATTTTACAAATGTGGAAAACAAGGCAAGGAGAGGTTGAGTTGAAGGTAATTGACAAAGGCTATACAACATTTATATTGTAGGTTCATAATTAGAGGAGAAGTGATTTGAACACAGGCACTCTGCCTCTAGATACTAAGTTTTTAATAAATGCATTCTTGATAATAAATACTGCCCCTTTTAGCAGGGTGAATGTGACTTCCTGATTTCATCCACGTTGAAAAAAAATTAAAAGGCACCTATATCAGGTAGAACCCTTGAACACTCACATAATTCCTTCATAAATTAATTAAATAGATTTCCTCATATTTTTATATTTCTTTGGTCTTTTATATTTTCTTTTGTATTTCAGTGGATATCTGGAAGAAAGAGTGATGAATACATATGCTCACATTTTGATCTTAATGATGTCAGCTTGAATCTATTTTTGTCTCCCTTTGACCTTGAATGGCCAAAGCAACACAATGTACCAGAATGAAAAATAATGGAATTAGAGATATCTGATTTTGAATACTGCCTCAAAGAATTTAGTGATCTGTGAAGCATTGGGCAAGATGCTTCATTTCCCTCAGCTTCAGTTTCTTTTTATGTAAAACAAGACAACTGAATCTAACCTCTCAGAT
The DNA here is from genome assembly GCF_000754665.1 of Bison bison bison. Taxonomy (NCBI): domain Eukaryota; kingdom Metazoa; phylum Chordata; class Mammalia; order Artiodactyla; family Bovidae; genus Bison; species Bison bison. The sequence goes on from NW_011488286.1 coordinate 1,105, forward strand.
TTGTTGAGAAACTGAAACTAGAATAATATCCATTACCTACTGACTATGGTGCTTGGGATATCAAAGGCATTATTAATATTATTGGATTGGTCAACCCAATACTTGTCATTCTTAGATCCCTTTTCTTTATATGCACATACATGGATATGTATGAAAGTTCTCTTCCATCTCTTTGGTAACATTTTAACATTGCACAATATCCCATGCCCTTCTTATTCACTTCTCTATGGCTTTTT
>NW_011488286.1:4608-6290 GCF_000754665.1 Bison bison bison
GCCACCAGGGAAGCCCATGATAAGGATAGAAGGATGGAATTGACAAAGATATTCCAGAAGTAGAAATTCTATATAATGAAGGGTTTTACAGGCAAAGGTAAGAAAGAGTAAAATAACAAAGTGGAATGATAAGCCACTTGTACTAGTTAGCTACTGCCACCAAACAAAACACCCCAAAATTTAGTATCTTAAATTATAATGATGTATCATTTCTCCTCATCCTGTAAGTTAACTGGGCAGATCCTTTGCTGGTTTTCCCAGGGTTAATTCATGTGGATGCATTCAGCTGTAGGAATTGATGGGTTGCAAGTTCCAAGAGAGCCTCACTTGCAAATCTTGTTAGTGGCTGTGAAGATTCTGTTATACTCAACATGCCTCAACTCAGCATCTCATCATCCAAAAGGCTAGACCAGTTTCTTTAACTGACAAATTCAGGAGCATTCCAAGAGTTTGAAAACAGAAGCTATAAGGCCACTTGAAGCCAAGGCCCTGAACTTGCATTAGTGATGTCTTTCCTACCATACTCTTTGACACAAAATAAAGAAGAAAACTATTTCACATTCAATGAGGTAGGGAAACAGCCTTTATCTCATCATAGAATGAGTATAGTCCTGAAAAGGAAGTATGGACTGGGATGTGAGAAATTTGTGGGCCTTAATCTATCATATACTAAATCATTTTATGAATGGGAATCACCCAATCTGAATTTTTAAGATTCAGCCATTTACCTGGCTATTCTGAGGTAAATGAATATAACTCATAATAAGAAATAAGAAACAGAAACAGAAGGTAGAAGGTTAGTATCAAACAAAAGACCAACTCCTTAAATATTTTTAATAAATATCACTAGACATTTTGGAGTGAACACTGTCATGGACATTGTTACAAATGTAGACAAAGTGGTGTACTATAGTTTGGACTGGTTGTGTGTCTGGATTCAAGCCATCACAGCTAAGAATGAATGTACAATGATAAATTTCTATTGGAAAAGGGCTTTAGAAGAAAATGTCCAGAATCATAACTTCAAAAACGTAATCATCAAGTTCACAGAGTATATATCTACAGTGGAGAAAGTCAGATGTGCTTTAGTCACTATTTAGAAAGTATTGTAATAAAAGCAAAAATGTTTAAAAATGCAATTTATTGTCCATCACTTTTCTCCCTAAATTTCATAAAAGTTAGATTACTACTTTGCAAAGGAACTTTAATCTGTACTGCTTGAAAGGCAAAAGATATTCTTGTGACCTAATTAAAATTTAAAACTTACGAATTGGATGAATCAATTTACAGTCATGAAGAACTGATAATGAGAATGCTGTTTCTAAAGATGGCTCCATTAGAAAGATAAAGGGGGTTGATGTTGTGCGTGATGACGTGAAATGATTTCTTATTCTGCTGCAAGAAGAGGTAATGAATGGAGTAGCTAAGGAAAAGGGAAAGAATCCATTAATTCTAAATAAAGAATTACAGAGAGTTGAGATGAATAAAGACTTTTGGAAAAGCAATTCAAAAAAATGCTGGATCCTTTCAATTATCCAGTTACCAAAGCACATCTATTTTTAATAATAAGCCCAATATAGATGAGAGTATATAGTATGACAAACACTCTCCTACAGTGTTGGAGAAAGCACAAATTGTTATGGTCTTTCTTGAAATATTTTGGCAAGATGAATTCCTAACGT
>NW_011488287.1:0-517 GCF_000754665.1 Bison bison bison
ACCAACAGTGTAAGAGGGTTCCCTTTTCTCCACATCCTCTCCAGCATGTATTGCCTGTAGACTTTTGGATCGCAGCCATTCTGACTGGTGTGAAATGGTACCTCATTGTGGTTTTGATTTTAATTTCTCTGATAATGAGTGATGTTGAGCATCTTTTCATGTGTTTCTTAGCCATCTGTATGTCTTCTTTGGAGAAATATCTATTTAGATCTTTGGCCCATTTTTGATTAGGTAGTTTTGTTTTGTTTTGTTTTTTTCCCCTGGAATTGCGCTGCAGGAGTTGCTTGTATATTTTTGAGATTAGTTGTTTGTCAGTTGCTTCATTTGCTATTATTTTCTCCCATTCTGAAGGCTGTCTTTTCACCTTGTTAATAGTTTCCTTTGTAGCGCAGAAGCTTTAGAATTTAATTAGGTCCGATTTGTTTATTTTTGCTTTTATTTCCAATATTCTGGGAGGTGGGTCATAGAGGATCCTGCTGTGATTTATGTTGCAGAGTGTTTTGCCTATGTTCTCCTC
>NW_011488287.1:2263-2479 GCF_000754665.1 Bison bison bison
CCCTTATGGCAGAAGGTGAAGAGGAACTAAAGAGCTTCTTGATGAAACTAAAAGAGGAGAGTGAAAAAGTTGGCTTAAAGCTCAACATTCAGAAAACGAAGATCATGGCATCTGGTCCCATCACTTTATGGCAAATAGATTGGGAAACAGTGAAAACAGTGAAAGACTTTATTTTGGGGGGCTCCAAAATCACTGCAGATGGTGATTGCAGCCATG
>NW_011488287.1:3618-4933 GCF_000754665.1 Bison bison bison
TCCCATGGGTGGAGGAGCCTGGTAGGCTGCAGTCCATGGGGTCGCTAAGAGTTGGGCACGACTGAGCGACTTCACTTTCACTTTTCACTTTCATGCATTGGAGAAGGAAATGGCAACCCACTCCAGTGTTCTTGCCTGGAGAATCCCAGGGACAGGGGAGCCTGGTGGGCTGCTGTCTATGGGGTCGCACAGAGTCGGACACGACTGAAGTGACTCAGCAGCAGCAGCAGGAATAGCCCTTGAGACAAGAATTTCAGTGCAAATGGTATATTTGGGAGGTGCTGTCAGGAAACACTAATAGGGAAGTGAGGGATAGAAAGTGAGCTATGGAAGGGAAGATAACTAATATAAGATGTGTGCCTCAAGCAAGTGGCACTGTGGCCAACTAGAGCTTAATTGCACTGAAAAACTCTGGGAGTTAGTATAGAACATGTATCTTAGAGTTATAACAGCTGAGTGGGGAGCATGCTGAGGTTTTGATTTAACAACTCTGTCAATCAGCCAGTAGTTGAGGGCTCCTCTTAGACACCACTAATTCTCTGCCTATCTGGCCTATCATTTGCTTCAGAGCAGAACAGGTTCTTATGACCAAAGAAATCCCTTTGGTAAAGAGATGATGCAAGCGCTGGTAGGTGGAGGTCAGTCTGATGTGCTAGGAGGGGTGGGGGCCAAGGGGATGGGAGATGTGGACAGTGTCTGCTGTACCTCCTACCTGGATTTCCATACAAAAGGAAAGAAATACAACAAATATTAATTGAATTTCCCTATGTGCAAGACAGTGTTATAGGCACTGAGGATACAATTGTGAATAAAACAGGAAAATACCTACCCTCAGGTAATTTATATTCAGGTGAGAGAGAAACAGTAAACAACATAAATAAATTGTAGAGTCTATTGGAAGAGAGTGAGACAAGGAGTCTGGGGAGTATCCTGCTAAATAAAATGGTCACTGGAATAGTAACATGTGAGCAGAGCTCAAGGGTCTTGTTTTATCCTCCAGTCTCCCTTTAAATACGCTTTAAGATAATGACCAAGTTTGAAGGTTTGTGAAATCAATTCCAGATCCAACATTCCAGAAGAGGTTTTTGTTAACACTCAAGGACTCTCAGCAATGTTTCCCACTAATTAAGCTATGAGATGAAGAGAGCTAGGCAACACTAGAAAAGGGAAAAGGGAAGCCGAGTGTGGCTGGAGTCATGAGACTAGGGAGCAACCCCCCTCCACAATCCCTACCACCATCCTATGCAGCTAAAAGTGCATCTTCACTGCAGCCTCCCTCAGGTATGGCACTCATTCCAGAGCTTCTCCTGGCACC
>NW_011488287.1:5033-8816 GCF_000754665.1 Bison bison bison
AAGCACCTCCTAGGAAAGCCTTAGTGGAGCAATCCTTTACCACGTGTAGGACCTATAGCAAAGCAGCTTCTCTTTCTCTCCAAAGAACTTTGCCAGCTAAGGTCATGTCAGGGTTCAAATAGCATGTTTGTTTCTGGCCCTGGGGGACACATTCTCATGGTTCATAAACCTACTGTGCTGCAGTATATAAATGTGTACAATAAAACCAACTCCAGGGCCACCTTCCTACCTCCAGCACTTAATGCAAAGCCCTTAGCATTCTCTTCTACCTACTCTTTCAGTCTCATCTCTTGCTGCCCCCCAAGCAGCTGTTGCACTGGAGAGTGGGCTGGGGAAATGCTATTGACATACCGGACCACTCTCAGCTTTTGGAATGTACCGCCTCTGTAAAACCTTCCGTTATCATCCTCTTCCCCTCCTCCTGTGTCTTCTCACATAATTCTCCAGCAGAATTAGCTTCTTTCATTCTTTGAAAGCATCTTTATAATAGAATTTAGCTCATTGCATTGAAACTGATTTTACACCTCTCTTAGAGCAGCCAGGCTGTGAACATTCCCATCCATATATTGGCAACCAAGGCCTTCTGCAGTCTATCCCTTCATCTTATCCCAGCTCATCACTTACTTTTTTCTGCCATAAGCCCTCTGACTAGCCAGTCTTTTCACTGTCTCCTTCACTTCTACCCACCTTGAACGTGCTATGTTTATTACTGTCTGATACTATGGTCCACAATTGATAATTATTCATACTCTATCCTTCTGAATTTTGAACCAATTGATGAATGGATATAGGACTGTAATGGGGGTCAAAATCCCAGCTTCATTTCTACTAAAGCTGCCTTGGAGAATGTAGTTCAGGTCTGAAGCCAGAATGAACTTCCTATTTCCTTAGCCCAAGTCCAGACCTGGAAACCCACACAAGGGAAACTAGATCTGCAGAATAGATTCTTAACTAGACACTCCAGGGAACTTGGCCTTCCTCACACCTTAGCAAGCACAGATGGGCCAGGAGAAAAATATCAGTAGTCTCTAGTCCACCAGTGTAATTGTGTAGATTAGAATGGTCTTAAGGGTGCCACAGTCTAATCATTCCACCACTCAGATAAATAATTTCTGTTCCCACAGAGAACACTGTGTGACAGGAGTAAGGAAAAATAACAACTTTCTCTTTAATACTCCCACCAGAGTAGATGTTTTCATTCTACAGGCTGAGGCAAGCATGTGAAGAGAGAGACAAAATTTTCTTCCTTCAACTGTACATTTCCTTACACATTACCCTCACCTACATTACCCTCACCCAAGGAAACTTCTTGCCCCCTGTTTTTAAAAAACCTCTTCATTCCTCAAGGCTGAGTTCAAGGCTATCTTTTCCCTGAAGACATGTCTGATCACCTAAACCTCCATTTCCCTTCTCTTAAATACTGAATGTGTGTTCACAATAGGCCACTTGGTTGCATGTGGTTTTATGTTATTTTTGTTTCATATGTATGAGCTGGTCTCTCCAATGGGATTCTGTGTTGTTACAAAACCTAATTCACTTTCCATCTCCGAGCACCCAACTATTCTTTGTTGGATATTCATTGGTTGTGGAAAGTAGCAGAATGAAATGGGACTGGATGGAATCAAAAGGAACAGAATATGATAGGATGGGATGGGATGGCATGAAATGACATGAAGACTGGGGATGGGAAGTGGGATTAAAACACAAAGAGCCTGGAAGTCAATCAAGCATATATTGAATGTTTTACTACAGCAATGTCATCACATAGTCATTGAAAACTGATTTCACAGAGGCCTTTAGGAGCCCAAATATCATGTCTTCACGAGCATTCATCCAGAGGTTGCAGAAGCAGAATGGCCACTTGAGGTTCACCAAGCCCAGTTCCTGACACTGGGAACACCTGTACCCTGTCCTTCCAAGACAAAAATCTCTCCATCCTGACGTCAAAGGTGTTTGGGTATTGAGAATATTCTTCCTGCTCTTATGTGCTTTCTTGCCTGAGAACTCAAGTCACCTCATAAACAATTCATTACTCTCCAAATAAGTTTAAAGGCCAGTTTTTATGTCCTTTCCTCACAATCCTTGAAATTAACTCTAAGCAAAATTGAGAAACTGAAAAATCTTATCTTTGGAGTATCTCCATTCCTCCAAAAAAAGTTTCTTCTTTTCTTATCTCAAATACTATCTTTCCTTCAAAACCATATTGATCAGATATTTGGGGTAAATGAAGCTTTTCTTGGTATCCTTCATATCACCCCACAAAGGTCTGAGGGAGAGCTCACAAGAATAATACAGATGAGCTGACTTATTTGAGGTAACAAGAGCTACAGAGACAATCCCAGAATAAGATTCAAAGCACTTTGTAAATGCCACCAGCCTTGACCTGAAAAAACACACAATTTTGCTCTAACATTATTATACCCACATAGTCTCTCAGAGTTTTTAAAAATATATATTGTTTTCAGGTCAGTAACTATTTTTCAATTTCCTTCTGTTCTTACAAAATAAGTACAATGCAATTCCAAATAGCATCTATATAGCTCTAGATGAAAAAAAACCTTCAGAACTAATTTAAGGCTCAAATGTTATACTGTCAACCTTAAAGTATCAGCAAAGGCTAGAATAAGGTGTAAAATAACAGTAGTGGATAATCTCCTACAGACAGAGGGGCAAACAGCTATATTTATGACCCAGACAAACTTTGCTCTCCAGCTTTTCTGTAAGGGACATTGATTTCTTGCTGCTACTGCTAAGTCACTTTAGTCGTGTCCAACTCTGTGCAACCCCATAGATGGCAGCCCACCAGGCTCCCCCATCCCTGGGATTCTCCAGGCAAGAACACTGGAGTGGGTTGCCATTTCCTTCTCCAATGCATGAAAGTGAAAAGTGAAAGTGAAGTTGCTCAGTCATGTCCGACTCTTAGCGACCCCATGGACTGCAGCCTACCAGGCTCCTCCATCCATGGGATTTTCCAGGCAAGAGTACTGGAGTGGGATGCCATTGCCTTCTCCATTGATTTCTTAGGCACAATATATAGTAGATAGGTAATGCCCAATGCTGAATATCTTTCCCAATTAAGAATTTTATTTTAAAGCTCTTTTCAAATTCCATGTAAACAAAATATATTATAAAATGTTACCAAATTACATGTCTAATAAAGAAACAACCTAGTGTTGTAACACTCACTTGCACCTAGTACATGATATTATGGTAAAAGGAAGTACTGAAAGTAGCTTAGAATCCAAATTTTTGTCTACAAAAACAATGCTGATCTTTATTGCATAAGTACTGCAAATTAATAGTGTGTGTCCCCATCCTGATGGGGAACACGTGTATACCTGTGGCGGATTCATGTTGATATATGGCAAAACCATACAATATTGTAAAGTTAAAAAATAAAATTAAATTAAAAAAAAGTGTGTGTCTGTCCAGGATCTTTCTCCACCAACAGAGTGGCTATAAAGAGAGAACTATCTCACTACCTAATATGGACATCTGGATATATAGGCAATGGCTTCTTTTCATAGCCAGCTGTTGTGTGGCTGTGTTATGTGGTGCTGCTTATTACATATATCTGTTTCACTTCTTACTGCCTCTACCTGCAGATTCAGCAGTCTGACAGAGCTGACTCCCTAAAAATGGCAAGAGCTGCACAGTCAGTCAGTTCAGTCCCTCAGTCATGTCCAACTCTTTGCGACCCCATGGACTGGAGCACACCAGGCTTCCCTGTCCATCACCAACTCCCAGAGCCTGCTCAAACTCAGGTCCATCGGGTCAGTGATG
>NW_011488287.1:8951-10222 GCF_000754665.1 Bison bison bison
CATAACTTTTCTTCCAAGGAGTGTCTTTTAATTTCATGGCTGCAGTCACCACCTGCAGTGATTTTGGAGCTCCCCAAAATAAAGTCTGTCACTGTTTCCATTGTTTCTCCATCCATTTGCCATGAAGTCATGGGACCAGATGCCATCATCTTCGTTTTCTGAATGTTGAGCTTTAAGCCAGCTTTTTCACTCTCCTCTTTCACTTTCATCAGTAGGCTCTTCAGTTCCTCTTTGCTTTCTGCCATAAGAGTGCTGTCATCTGTATATTTGAGGTTAGTGATATTTCTCCTGGCAATCTTGATTCCAGCTTGTGCTTCATCCATCCATTTCACATGATGTATTCTGCATATAAGTTAAATAAGCAGAGTGACAATATACAGCCTTGACATACTCCCTTTCCATTTAGGAACCAGTCCGTTGTTCCATATCCAGTTCTAACTATTGCTTCTTGACCTGCATACAGATTTCTCAGGAGGCAGGTAAGGTGGTCTGGTATTCCCATCTCTTAAAGAATTTTCCACAGTTTGTTGTGATCCACACAGTCAAAGGCTTTGGCATAGTCAATAAAGCAGAAGTAGATATTTTTCTGGAACCTTCTTGCTTTTTCAATGATTCAACAGATGTTGGCAATTTGAGCTCTGCTTCCCCTGCCTTTTCTAAATCCAGCTTGAACATCTGGAAGTTCATGGTTCATGTACTGTTGAAGCCTGGCCTGGAGAATTTTGAGCATTACTTTGCTGGCATATGAGATGAGTACAATTGTGCAGTAGTTTGAACATTCTTTGGCATTGCCTTTCTTTGGGATTGGGATGAAAACTGACCTTTTCCAGTTCTGTGGCCACTGATGGGTTTTCCAAATTTGCTGGCATATTGAGTGCAGCACTTTCATAGTATCATCTTTTAGGACTTGAAATAGCTCAGCTGGAATTCCATCACCTCCACTAGCTTTGTTCATAACAATGCATTCTAAGGCCCACTTGACTTTGCATTCCAGGATGTCTGGCTCTAGGTGAGTGATCACACCATTGTGTTTTTCTGGGTCATGAAGATCTTTTTTGTATAACTCTTCTGTGTATTCTTGTCACCTCTTTTTAATATCTTCTGCTTCTGTTATGTCCAATGACTTCCCTGGTGGCTCAGATGGTAAAGCGTCTGCCTATAATGTGGCTCAGACGGTAAAGCGTCTGCTTACAATGCGGGAGACCTGGGTTCAATCCCTGGGTCAGGAAGATCTCCTGGAGAAGGAAATGGCAACCCACTCCAGTATTCTT
>NW_011488287.1:10541-18020 GCF_000754665.1 Bison bison bison
TATTGTTTTCCTCTATTTCTTTGCACTGATCACTGAGGTAGGCTTTCTTATCTCTCCTTGCTATTCTTTGGAACTCTGCGTTCAGATGGGCTTATCTTTCCTTTTCTCCTTTGCCTTTAGCTCTCTTCGTTTCTCAGCTCTTTGTAAGGCCTCATCAGACAACCATTTTTCCTTTTTGCATTCCTTCTTCTTGGAGATGGTCTTGATCACTGCCTCTTGTACAATGTCACAAACCTCTGTCCATAGTTCCTCAGGCATTCTACCTATTAAATCTAATCCCTTGAATCTATTTGTCAGTTCCACTGCATAATTGTAAGGGATTTGATTTATGTCATACCTGAATGGTCTAGTGGTTTTCCCTACTTTCTTGAATTTAAGTCTGAATTTTGCAATAAGGAGTTCATGATTTGAGCCACAGTCAGCTCCTGGTCTTGTTTTTGCTGACTGTATAGAGCTTCTCCATCTTCACCTGCAATTCTCCATCTTCACCTGCAAATAATATAATCAATCTGATTTTGGTATTGACCATCTGGTGATGTCCACATGTAGAGCCATCTCTTGTATGTTTGCTATGTAGAGAGTGTTTGCTATGACCAGTGCGTTCTGTTGGCAAAACTCTGTCAGCCTTTACCCTGCATCATTTTGTACTCCAAGGCCAAACTGCCTGTTACTCCAGGTATCTCTTGACTTCTTATTTTGCATTCCAGTCACCTATAATGAAAAGGGGCCTTTTCATCTTTTTTTGGTGTTAGTTCTCGAAGTTCTTGTAGGTCATTATAGAACTGTTCAACTTCAGCTTCTTCAGAAATAGTGGTTGGGGCATAGATTTGGATTACACATACTAGCACATACCTAGTCCACTATAGAGCACTTTTTTCATCCTGTTTTCCCAGGAGCCTACTGTCCAATGATAGTCTGTACTACTAATGTAAATCAAGGAAAACCAAATGGGTAAGTAGTTCAACAGGAGAAAAAGAACTAGGAAAGGGCTTTGGAATCATTCTTAACTAACTGTAGTGAAATGAGAGGCTGTGAATTGCTGTTGTACCTGAAGAAATTATTTCTGGTTAAGGTTTTTGCCAGTTTTCCCGAGTTAACCTTGTGAACGTTGCTGCCTCCTCTTGGCCAACAGTTGTCCAGTCACTGGTCTATAGAAACACAGGCCTGGAGGTATTCACCCCTACAATCTCCTGTCCCTCTACAAACACAGTCTCCCCGGTAAGTTCTATGGTCTTCTACTCACTCAAAAACATAGAGGCCAGTTGGGGACAGCCATCTAGGCAGGGTTTTAATGGGCATTAAAATATCTTTTCCTTTGCCATGGCTATGATGAGAATTTCTCTTTTCTCTTCATTCCCTTTTACTCTAGACTAGGAATAGGCAAACTTTTTTTCTGAAAAGGGCTGGATAGTACATATGCTAGGCTTTGCAGGCCCTATAAGGTCTTTGCTGTATATTCTTCTTATTTTTTTTAACTACCTTTTAAAAATATAAAAATCATTCTTAGCTCATGAGCCACACAAAAATAGGCCATGGAACAGAACTGGCTTACTGGCCACAGTTTGCCAACCTCTACTCTACACTATCAGCTACAAGTCAGTTATTGACACATAATGCTATATAGCAAACCACTCCCAAACTCAGTGGTATACAACAAGAAGCATTTCTTCTCCTACTCCCAGGTTTGTAGGTCAACCCAAGTAGCTCTGCTCACTTCTTAGCCTGACATGTATGTCTAATATTATTATACCCATAGTTTCTGTTTTTAAAGGGATTTTGACATAGGAGAATATTGCTGTTTTGGAAAAATATATCCTTATTTACAAAGGAAAGTCACTAAAGTTAAGAGTGCTCTGTATTGGAAAGGAAACATTATGCTAGCTGAATTTCTTCCATACTTACCATCTGATCTCTTTTAAATAATAAAGCAGCTAGCATTTATTAGCATGTGCCAGGCATTACAGTAAGCCCTATAAACATATTGATTTATTTAATCCTCATAACTATCATTCCCAGAGGAAAGCCATTGCCCAAGGTCATACTTCAAGGAAATGGAAGAGTCTGTGAATCACCAGACTGTACTGCCTCCCAAGATTTCATTATGGCCTTTGATAATCTTCATTGCACTTCTAACCGTGTAGAGTAATATAACAAACAAAAATAGGAGTCTATATTCTGATTTTAAGCATTAAATTACATTTTTAAAATAAAACTAACCCTCCTGGGATGCAAGATAAGTGCCCTTATGAATTAGACTTACTGTGTTCATAATGCCCACATTGTGAGATCAACTCATAAAGCCTTTGAGCTACCTGAACAAAAGAATGACCGTATAATCACAAGCCAGTTTTGTTATGACAACCGATCGGGTATGCTGAAGGGTGATTATTTCAGGCACACACATGTGTTGAACATTGAAACATCTGGCCTTAGCCATTTGAATGTAAATGGCTTACAGAAAATTGCTTCTATCTTTTTGTAACAGTGTATATCTCAAATTTTCTTTGAGATAGAATATATACAGTGTAAACTATGTAAATGTACAAATCTTAAGGATGCAGCTTGGTAAATTTTACTACATAAGTACACCCTCCCCTTAACCTTCCTTCTCTCTTTCCTGTAACCATCATTCACATCGAGATATAGAATATTTCCAGTACCTTCCAAAAGCTCCCTCCTTCCTCTTTCCATTCTACACTCTAGTCCACACCTACCCTCAGGTAACCAGTATTTAATCTGTTATCTTCCTCACCTAGTTTTCCTCTTTTAAAATTTGATATAAATGGAATCGTACATACAGACTCCTTTGTGTCTGGCTTTTATCACTCAACATAATACATGAGGGGTATATCCATGTTGTTAAGTACACCAGTAGCTTGTTCTTTTTATTGCTGTGTAGTTTTCCATTGTATGAATATACTACCAATTATTTATTCACTTTCCTATTGAAACAAACATTTGGCTTGTTTCCAGCTTTGGCTATTATGAATATTCTTACATACGTCTTCTTGTGGACATATGCACTCATTTTTCCATGGTATGCTAAAGAGTGGAATTACAAGGTCATAGGGGAGGTGTGTCTTTAGCTTTAGTAGAGCTTTCCAAAATGATTTTGTGGAGTTCCTTGTTAAAACACCTAAGCAAGATCTCTAACACTGCTTAATGATAGTGCTCTGTTTAATGGTTCATTTGTAAATAAGGTTTTTACATTATGTACACACACAATCATATTAAAATGCAATTATTTTCTAAATATCTCTAGATATGTTGGTTTCCTTTTTCTACTTTAAGAAATCTAGGAGTTAATAATACTATTTTTTTATCACAGACAAATGAAAATATTCCTAAAGTATATCATCTCAAAACTGTTACAATTAAAAAAATATAAAACCAATTTTATGCCTCAACTGTGAGAGTTAAATCTCTCTGGGCCGCCAGGGAAGTTCCCAAAATCTCCATCTTAATGAGGTAAGTAATAAGTGATCAGGATAGATATTGGGGAAAAGAGTACCTACAATAAAACTACAGGAACATGAGGATTTGGAGAGATAAAATGCTATTTTTGATACAATAAAATTTTGAGTTTTGATGTGATTACTAAGTTTGGTGAACATACTTGGTTATTTCATAGAACATGTATTCATCTTCTAATTACATGCTTCATTTGAAATGAATCAAAAGGTTATGTTTATTGATTATGATTATAATTGCATAGCAATCAGTTTTCTGAGCTCAAGAACTGAATTCCACTGGAACTTTTCTATTGGTCCAACAGTCAGAGAAGGCAAATCTCTGTGCTCTACAGCCACTGTAGAAATATAAAAGAGAAGACACCAGGAAGAGGGTGTTCCATTTTGATGGAGAACAAAATTCCCTGCTCTTTCTGAGTTAGACCTGGAGATCCTAAACTGAGGCAAGTTGTAGGATCTTGGTTTTCCTCCTGTTGGACAGGCTGTTTGGCTTATGGCATGCTATCTTAGGAGATATACTGCTAAGTCACTTCAGTTGTGTCCGACTCTGTGTGATCCCAAAGATGGCAGCCCACCAGGCTCCCCCGTCCCTGGGATTCTCCAGGCAAGAACACTGGAGTGGGTTGCCATTTCCTTCTCCAATCCATGAAAGTGAAAAGTGAAAGTGAAGTCGCTCGGTCATGTCTGACTCTTCGTGACCCCATGGATTGCAGCCCACCAGGCTCATCTGCCCATGGGATTTTTCAGGCAAGAGTACTGGAGTGGCGTGCCACTGCCTTCTCCTAGGCGATATAAAAGGTGGGCAAAAGTCAGGACATGGGAGGAGATTGATATTAGAGATAGAGGTAAAGGCTGTGTGTGGCAGAGCAACCAGGAAGACCTGACATAGTATAAAAAATTGTGCCCAGCTCCGTGGTAAGGGTTACTGTCATTTAGATTGTCAGGCTCTACTGGGGACCACGTTTACACATAAGTCATTTGGTTCAGCTTTGGTCCTACTCTTCTCTCAGCATCTTTCTGTGACTGAAGTCCCAGCCTGCTTTGGGAGCCACACATTAGTTCTTTCAGAGAGAACCACATTTCAGGCTTACCTGAGGGCCAGGATCCTTGTGAAACAATGTGGAAGCCCAGTTCTCTTTTCTCTTTCAGTTCTGGCTTACTAGATAGCTTTAATCCAAGCCTTGTCATTACTATGACTACTACTTCTTCACTTGATGCTGTGATTGACACTAGTGTAACTAAAATGTGCTCAAAAATAGAATGTAGTGATCATGAAAGTTGAGGGACATTAGTCAATTCACTCTGAGAAACTTGGAAAGGCTGAAGGTGAAGAATAGAACAAAGGGTAACACCGAGGGTTATAGAGCAAAGGGCTACATTCATGGTCTACACACTAGGAAAACATGCAGATCGGGTGAGGAAATGTTTCAGCAGAGCAGCTATTAGGGGAAAAATACCTCAGCTCAGGCCAGGCTGAAGCTCAGTAAATCAGTGGCCATATCCAGTTAAATTTGTAATAGTGAAAGTGAGGCTGGGAATTTCCACAAACAATTATGCCCCCCAAATATATAACAGCAAAGGGTACTAAAGTGGCAATGCCAACAGAAGGCAAGGCATTGCAGAAGTATCAATGAAGTTGATCAATGAAGTATCAATGAAATGCACGTCAAAGCCAAAGATGATGATAAATACTCACAGGAGGGAAGAACAATGACTGGTTTCTCTTGAATGTGTTTGTGTATACTTCCCCATGAATTATCTAAAAGCAAAAAAAAAAAACAAAAAAAAACTCCCTAATGAGAAGGACTCATGCAAGAGAATAATACTTTCTAAATACAAACATTAAGTTTTTTACCAATAAGAAATGTTATTTAAAGTAGGTAAATAATTAACTCTAGGAAACAGAATGTAAAAGTACACAAAGTTTGTATATTTGCCATTTGTTCTTTTCTGTAATTCCAAAGTGAGATATCTTTATCTACGATATCTATATATCCTAGATCTCAACCCTAGTTGCAAATTAGAACCCAGGGTGGGTGAGCTTTAAAAAAATGATGCTGAGGCCCCAGTGCAGACCAAGTGAATCAAACTGGGAATGAAGCCTCATCAGAATCCAATTTAACCATATGTCCATATGGTTTGCTTTTTTTCCATAAAGGAGTTTGAAGTGCTTCACAGTTCTTAGGATGAAATTTAGTCTAGCATGACTTCACCTTACTTGGCTTAGTTACTACCACTGTTTAGGAGCCTGATGGGTCACAGTCCATGGGATCACAAAGAGTCAGACACAACTTATCATGCAGGCATACCCTCTATGGCTTGGTTGGGGTCACGTGAGTGAGGGTATGCATGCATTATCAATCACGTCTGACTCTTCGTGACCCTGTGGACTGTAGCCTGCCAGGCTCCTCTGCCCATGGGATTTCCCAGGCAAAAATACTGGAGGAGGTTGCCATTTCCTTCTCCAAGGGATCTTCCTGACTAAGGGGTCGAACCCGCATCTCCTGCATTGGCAGGTGGATTGTTTACTACTGAGCCACCTGGGAAGCCTGGGTGAGAATCTACCCACCTCTTGTTAAACCCTAAGAGGGTCCTGGCAATATCTTGGCTCTAATGTCAGAATGTGGTATATTTAACACCTACTGTCCTCAGTTTGCAGACTTTAATAGAAATTCAAACAACAGAAATATTTTTCAATCTCCTATTCCAGAGATTCTGTCATACAAAAATAGTGGGAGGACAAACTGGATGGTGTTCCAAAAGAAGAAAGAGCCAAAATACATGTGCAATGAAGTAGCACTGTTTATAACTCTGAAAAAATGAAAACAACCTAAATACCCACCAATAAGGAAAAAGTTAAATAATTATGGTGCCTCTACATATGGTAATATATCAAGTATGAAACACTTTGAGAAAATAAGGCCAATGTAGCTGTAATAATTTGGAAAGGCTGTTAAGCAAAACATCAAATATCAAATTACAGAATATAGAATAATCTTAATAATATATACATACACACTCATGAACATGTATACATACATATATATGTAAATATATAATCCATTCCTACATCCCTATAGCAATCCTTTCCCCTTCTTCTAAAGAGTATTTTTATTTTTTTTCTGTATCTCAGATCCTGAGTCTTTGTAGTGCTGTTTAGAGGTAATAGGTGGCAATACTAACTTAGAGAAGCTTAGAGACTCTAATTTGATTCACAATAAGCAGAGTATAAGAGCTCCCTGGGGGTGGGGGGAAGAAATAGGTGGGCTGTAGTTTGTTGGAGAGAGGGAAAAAAAGAGACAGACAGACAGACAGACAGACATGGTGATCTTGAGTGAGAGAACGGTTTAAAGAGAAATTTTTGGAAATTTTGCTTTTTGTATGTGTGTTTACTGGGATATTATTTCCTGCTCCACATTCTCAGTTCAAGAGTTTTTAGGAAAAGCATACATTAGAGTTAAATGTTTTAGAAAGTTAAATTAGGACTCTTTTGAATGTGACATTTTGATGAGATCAGTTTAAGGTAGTAGTAGGAAAGCCTTGTTTTATTGGTAGGATACATATATATTTTACATACTATATGTATTTCATATAATGTGTAATACACATGTACAAAATGGATATTATGTGTGAAATATAGATTATATACTATATTATATATTACATTATGTATTATATGGAATTAGGGTTACTATAGTACATTTTATTCATCATATTTATTTTATATGCATAGAAAATACCTTTAAAAAACATCCTATAAACTGTTGTAGCCAGAAGTAATAATTTCTGGGTAACTAGGTTGGGTGAGGATGTTGGAGAGGAATGGAATGTATACATTCATATTATATATTTCTTCTATACAATATGAATTTTCACAGGACTTCTTTTTAATATTGATAATTTAAAAATAGCAACAAAGAAAATGGAAAAAATTGTAACCTATTCTAGGATCAATTGGTAGAGCAGTTGGGTAGCTGGATGCTAAGTTCTTGAGAAATGTTTAGAGGTG
>NW_011488287.1:18120-18391 GCF_000754665.1 Bison bison bison
ATATTAAGCTGAAAACAGATTACATACCTTTATGTGCCTCACCAAAAACTTTGAACTTAACCTGGTTGGCAACAGAGGACCTACAGGAGTTTTTGCCCTGAAATGACCTGACTGGTTCTAGTTTAGATAGAGGACACAATTTCTTAATATCCTTTAACTTACTACACTTACCATCCTTACTTCTTGCATTTTTATTTTTTTTTCCTAAGTGATTATCTCAGGTACATTAACTTGTTGGGCACCTGAAAAAATTAAGATGTGTAGTGAATTC
>NW_011488287.1:18491-21754 GCF_000754665.1 Bison bison bison
TTGTTTATCATCATCATCATCATTATTACTATATCATCCAGCCTTAATTCATAGCTTTTGTATTTGAATAATTGTTTTTTTGGTTTATTACCAGGTTGCCAATCATGTAATGTATTCTTTTATTAGTATCTTTCAGTTTAGTCTTCTATTCCAGTTTTAAATAACATTTTCATCACCATATATTTATTCTTCCAGAGTCTATGCATGCCTTCCCTTTCTGCTTTATGTACTATTATTTTAAAACCTTGCTATTTTATCATTGCCTGTTATTGAACAAGTATTCATTTTGTCAGAGGGAGAAGAAATAGACTTATTACCAGAAAGTGTCCTCTAATATATACTATCAGACACCTGTGCCAGGAGAAAGAGAAAATTCAAGACAAGAGCAGATTTGGATTAGAAGTGATATAATTGAAAGGCCTATGTAATGTCAATATGTATTTTCCAATAAAATAAACCTAATCAAGCCTTCCAGGACCTTCAAAAACTCAGAGAAAAGAGAATATTTAGCATTAATCAAGCAAATACCTAGCAGGTAGCAAAAGGAAGCCATATACCTGAGGCAAAAGGGAGAAAGCAAAAGGAGGGTAGTCCAATCTTCGTTTTGTTTTCTGAAACATGAATAGACTCCTGGTTTTTTTCTTACAACAAAGGGAGACCATTTTCATCATGACATTAATCAAACTCCCACTAACTCCTTTAGGAAAAGAAAGATCTACAGAATCCAAGAACTTGAGCTTCTTAAGAAGCTGTTTTCTCCCCTCGTGAAGAGCTTAATGGGAATTCATTTTGCCTTCAATTAAATCCAATATCAGAGTTCACTGCAGGCCAGAGACTTATCCTAGACAGTAATTCAGGGAAGCAAACAAATTTGCTGGATTCTCCCGGCAAGAAATTTTATTCCACATTAGTCTCCTGGAGAACTCGCAGGTGGAATTCTCCCAGAGAGAGATAAATGATGGCACTTTGGTTCTCATTTACCTTTCTAGGCACGGTGAAGCCAGAGATTCCTTGTTGCCTCATTCTGTTGGTTGTACAATCAGGTTCAGAACCTTGAAAGCTAGCAAAGGTTTTTCTATTCAGATTTGCCTGTTACGAAATCTGTTTATGCTCATATCAACCTCTTAAAAAAATTTTTTTTAGAATTGTCACTGTGATGTTTTACATGTTACTCATGAATATCCATTTCATCTTCAAATGATATCATCTAGTTTAAGTTTTTAGGGGCACAAAATTTGAACAAGGAGTAGTTAGTATTTAAAACAAAACTGAATAGAACAAAAGCACTACTTTGTGACTCATGGTGTTGTGTGTGTTAGGGGTGAGGCGGGTGTTATAGGTGTGGCATTTTCTGGAAGCCTCGAGATTATAAAACAGGGAGTTTAAAAACACATGTAAGAAAAAATTTGGCTGACTTCAATTTCAGGCTGTATGTCAGATTATATAGCATGAATTATTACTCTCTCAACTGAAACACTAAAATGCTGGATAAAATAGAAAGGGCATCATCACTGTTGAGCTCAAATAAAAGTAGAGAATCAATGGAGTCAGAAGTTTTTAAAAGTTAAACCAAGAATCTGGAGGAGCGGGATGTGGGGTCAGGTAGGAAGGGAAGACAAAGGCAGCTTTTAATCTTGGGGTTTTGTCAAACCTTGGAGATTTTGAGCTTCTTCCTTTCACAACTGACAACTGTGCAAGGTGCAGAGGATAGGACTAGGGCCATTCCAAGTGGAGTTAGCAGTAAATCATCCTCAGCGTATATATGGGGCTCCAAAGGACCACACCCACCACACCCATGAGATAACAGTGAATGGAAAATCAAATTCCACAAGAGACAGAAGGAAAACTTGCGTATCTTGCCTTGCTACCAGATGAAAACAGCATGAAATATTCCCTGAGAATCCAAAATCATAAGAAAGCCCTCTCTAGAGTTTACAGTTCAAACTCACAGTATTTATATGATCCAAACATTTCAAATGGAAACTTAAATTTAATATAGTTTAGGTTTGGTTTTACTGTTTCCCAGAAACAGAAATTTGTTCTGGAAGAACTCAGTTTTAATCTAGACTTTGAAAAGTTACCTAAAATTAAATTGTAAGGAAAAAAAAAAAAAATCTCAGTTAAAAATCACAAAATACATCAGAAACAAACCACCAAGAGTAAAAACCAGAAAGATGACTAGGCAATAGAAACAGACACAAAAAACTTGAGAATTGTCAGGTGCAGAATAGAAAATAATTATGTTTATAGAAATAAAAGAACAAGGTGAAAGCAGATATGAAAATAGCCAACTAGAATTTCTAGAAAGGAAAAATATAATACAGTAATTTAAAATTTTAAATAACAATAGAGTCACAGGAAGTTGTAAATGTAGTACTGAGAGTTCCCATGTAATCTTCATTCAAATTTACCCATTGGTTCTATCTTACATAACTATAATGTAATGTCAAAATCAGGAAATTGACATCGGTATAAAGTATGTATATTGTACTATGTCACTCTATCAAATAGATTCTGAAACCACCATGGCAATCAGGATATCATCCCAAAGACTTGCCTTTATGGTCATATCCATCCCCTAAACTTCCACCATCTCTAAACCGTGGAAACCACTTATCTATTCTTCTCTATAATGCAGTGTCGTCATTTTGAAAGAGTCATAAAAATGGAATCATACAATATGTAACCTTTTGAGTTTGGCTTTTTTTCACTCAGCATAATGCCCTTGAGATCCATCCAAGTTGTTGTGTACATCAATCACATATTCCTTCTTATTGCTCTGTAGTATTCATAGATGTACCACCCAAAGACTGTAGGACAATTTGGTAGTTTCTAGTCTTTTACAATTGCAAATAAACTGCCATGAACAATCATGTAAAGGTTGTGTGTGTGTGTGTGTGTGTATACAAGTTTTCATTTTTCTAGGATAAATACCCAGGAGTGGGTCATATGGTAAATGTATGTTTACTTTTTTAAGAAACTACCAAATTATTTTCCAGAATGTCTAAATCATTTTACATACCCCTATTTTCTCCATCTTCTCACCAGCACTTGATATTTTCACTATTTTTTTGTCTTAGCTGTTCTAATAAGTATGTAGGAATATCTCATTGTGGTCTTATTTTCTAATGACTAGTGACGTTGAACATATTTTCACATGCTTATTTGACATCTGTATAGCCTTCTCAGTGAAATGTCCCTTATGTCTTTTCTCATTCTAATTCAATCATTTGATTTATTTATTACTGAGTTTTGAGAGTTCT
>NW_011488287.1:21854-22568 GCF_000754665.1 Bison bison bison
ATGCTGTACTCTGCATAGAAGTTAAATAAGCAGGGTGACAATATACAGCCTTGACGTACTCCTTTTCCTATTTGGAACCAGTCTGTTGTTCCATGTCCAGTTCTAACTGTTGCTTCCTGACCTGCATACAGGTTTCTCAAGAGGCAGGTCAGGTGGTCTGGTATTCCCATCTCTTTCAGAATTTTCCACAGTTTATTGTGATCTACACAGTCAAAGGCCTTGGCATAGTCAATAAAGCAGAAATAGATGTTTTTCTGGAACTCTCTTGCTTTTTCGATGATCCAGCAGATGTTGGCAATTTGATCTCTGGTTCCTCTGCCTTTTCTAAAACCAGCTTGAACATCAGAAGTTCACAGTTCACATATTGTTGAAGCCTGGCTTGGAGAATTTTGAGCATTACTTTACTAGCATGTGAGATGAGTGCAATTGTGCAGTAATTTGAGCATTCTTTGGCATTGCCTTTCTTTGGGATTGGAATGAAAACTGACCTTTTCCAGTCCTGTGGCCACTGCTGAGTTTTCCAAATTTGTTGGCATATTAAGTTCAGCACCTTCACAACATCATCTTTCAGGATTTGAAATAGCTCAACTGGAATTCCATCACCTCCACTAGCTTTGTTCATAGTGATGCTTTCTGAGGCCCATGTGACTTCACATTCCAGGATGTCTGGCTCTAGGTGAGTGATCACACCATCATGATTATCTGGGTCATAAA
>NW_011488287.1:22921-23314 GCF_000754665.1 Bison bison bison
ACATCTTTCCTTTTCTCCTTTGCTTTTCGCTTCCCTTCTTTTCACAGCTATATGTAAGGCCTCCCCAGTCAGCCATTTTGCTTTTTTGCATTTCTTTTTCTTGGGGATGGTCCTGATTCCTGTTTCCTGTACAATGTCATTGAACCTCCATCCATAGTTCATCAGGCACTCTGTCTATCAATCAGATCCAGTCCCTTAAATCTATTTCTCACTTCCACTGTATAATCATAAGGGATTTGATTTAGGTCATACCTGACTGGTCTAGTGGTTTCCTCCACTTTCTTCAATTTCAGTCTGAATTTGGCAATAAGGAGTTCATGATCTGAGCCACAGTCAGCTCCTGGTCTTGTTTTTGTTGACTGTATAGAGCTTTTCCATCTTTGGCTGCAAAGA
>NW_011488287.1:23823-28833 GCF_000754665.1 Bison bison bison
GGAAACATTGGCTGACTTTGTTTTTCTGGGCTCCAAAATCACTGCAGATGGTGATGGCAGCCATGAAATTAAAAGATGCTTACTCCTTGGAAGGAAAGTTATGACCAACCTAGATAGCATATTCAAAAGCAGAGATATTACTTTGCCAACAAAGGTCCATCTAGTCAAGGCTATGGTTTTTCCAGTGGTCATGTATGGATGTGAGAGTTGGACTGTGAAGAAAGCTGAGTGCCAAAGAATTGATGCTTTTGAACTGTGGTGTTGGAGAAGACTCTTGAGAGTCCCTTGGACTGCAAGGAGATCCAACAAGTCCATCCTAAAGAAGATCAGTCCTGGGTGTTCATTGGTAGGTATGATGTTGAAGCTGAAACTCCAATACTTTGGTCACCTAATGTGAAGAGCTGACTCATTTGAAAAAACCCTGATGCTTGGAAAGATTGAGGGCAAGGGGAGAAGGGGATGACAGAGGACAAGATCGTTGGATGGCATCACTGACTCAATGGACATGAGTTTGGGTGGACTCCGGGGGTTGGTGATGGACAGGGAGGCTGGGCATGCTGCAGTTTATGGGGTCGCAAAAAGTTGGACATGACTGAGCAACTGAACTGAACTGAACTATGTGTTCTAGAGATGAGTACTTCATTGGATATGTGGTTTGCAAATATTTTCTCCCAGCCTGTAACTCATCTTTTCATCATCTAAACAGGGTTTTTACAAAGCAATTTTAATTCTGATGGTCCATAAAATGAAAAGAGAAGGTTATTATAGGCATTATGTTGACACATATAGATAAAAGATTCAATGTTTCAGGAATATACAATTAAAATTTTGTACATGTTTAATAAATTACCCTCAAAATATAGTAGTGGACCACCTATAATTCATGATAAACAGTTCAAATATCCACCAAATTAATGCCATACTCTCCTCAGGATTCCTGAGTTTCCTTTTGATGGCCATGTCTAGGATTAACTAGGATCTAAATGAGGAGCCAGACAAATAAAACCACCGGGACCTGAACCACTTCTTTTGTAGAGACCACGTTTAGGCATATGCAATCCTTATAGGAGTGTGTTTTGAAGCGGTGGAGGGTAGAATGGAGGGAGGAACTTGCTTAACGAAGCTAAGACCAGAGTTGTTGTTCAGTCACTTATTCATGTCCGACTCTTTGCAACCCCATGGACTGCAGCATGCCAGGCTTCCGTGTCCATCACCAACTCCTGGAGCCTGCTCAAACTCATGTCCATTGAGTTGGTTATGCCATCCAACCATCTCATCCTCTGTCATCCCCTTCTCCTCCTGCCTTCAATCTTTCCCAGTATCAGGGTCTTTCTAATGAATCGGCTCTTCACATTAGGTGGCCAAAATATTGGAGCTTCAGCATCAGTCCTTTCAATGAATATTCAGGATTGATTCTCTTTAGGATTGACTGGTATGATCTCCTTGCAATTAACAGGTGCCAATAATCAATCAAACACACTTCAGCTTTGTGAATGGAATTGTGATCGGTGAGAAAATAAATAATATCTACCCCTGATGTTCAAACAATGTATAATCTAATTAGGAAAATGTTAATTAAATATTTGGGAGAAAAACTAGTTCCCGCATTACATACATAAAACTCTAAATAAAAACTATGACAAAATATATATCACTTACATATTGAATCTAAAAAACATGATACAAGTGAATTTGTTTACAATACAGAAACAGATTCACAGACATAAAAAAGAAACTTATGGTTACCAAAGGGGATAGCAGGTGGGGGGTGGACATAAATGAGGAGTTTAGGATTCACATATACACACTACTGTATACAAAATAGATAAACAACAAGGCCCTACTCTATAATACAGGGAACTATACTCAATATCTTGTAATAACCTATAATGGAAAATAATCTGCAAAGGTCTATATATAGATAAAAGGTCACTTTGCTGTACACTTGAAACTAACACATCATTGTAAATTAACTATTCTTCAATAAATAAACTTTAAAATTTTTTTAAATATAAGAAAATCCCCAATGTGGTATATAATCATTAATCTGTTGAATATCATTCAGTAATACCAAAGGAACTTCAAGTATGGGGTGATTCTTGTGTGTAGTACTGCAAAGGGTTTTAGACTGGGGGACATCATGGATTCCTTCAGGTACACAAAAATTATCCAAAGGGAATGTGAGCATGGATGGTTTTAAAGCAATCAATTTCTAAATCTTTAACTCTCCTGTGTATTCTTCCTAAGATTGGCCTGACCAAGACCAATCTTGCCATCATTTTGCTTCTCCTTTCCCACTTTTGCTATTAGAATAATATATCACCCACTTTACGAAAAGAAAAGCTCATTTCTCAATCATCCCGAACCTTACTCTAGAGCATTGCCCTCAAGTGTGGAAACTTCCCCAGTGCTAAACAAGGGGACAAATCAAAATATTGATTTCAGTGTTGTAAAAGCGAATGGTTCTGATGAGAAGATAGCAAACCCTTTGCCAAGTCACAGTTTGCAATTCTGTGCTTTCAGCAAAATTGAAATTAGTACTTAATCAAATTACTGGTTGACAGATCATTAAAAGTAGTTTTTGATAAAGCATGTGTGATTTTTGGCATAAAACTCAGAAGATATTCAAAGACCTGAGTGACACTGCTATAACTAAGCTCCTTCCCTCTCATCCATTTCTGTATGTGTGCAAGCTTGCTCAGTGCTTACATAACATGTAAAACTGGAAAAGAATTGATGCTGACCCCTGTCTCATTCTAGCAATAAGTTATTGTCATCCTTAAACACATAAGTAAATGGAAAAAAGCCCCATTCTCACCATCAAGAGATGCCTTTTCAATGAAATTTGGCAGTTTATTTTGATTATTATAAAAACTTTTAACATATTTATATTGTTTGGGTTATATACTAATATTGGCAAGTCAGGAGTTTTGGAAATTCTCAAACTCTGTAAGAATAATAAATATCTCTTCCCCCCCTGCCACAAACACACTATTAAGCCTCCTACCATGACTTCATTTGTATCTGTTCTTTAAATTTTTTAATAACCATGGATGTAAGTTATTATTAAAATATTCCAATGTGTCATAATTAAAGTTACCACCAAAGCAATGGTTATAAAGGCTCATCATGCTCTGTGGGGCAAGTATGTGGCTTAGCACATTGCACTAGGAAGAGTTAGATCTCCAGAGCTATTAACGGTCAAGCTTTGTAGCCATCCAAAGTATTTCCTTTTATTTGTAGTTTACTTCTCATTAGCCAGTATCTCACCTTCAGTTTATTTGAGATTTTTGTCATTTAAGTCAGAGTTTATTCTCAAACCTATATCAGTTATAATTTTGATCAAAAATATGCCAAATTGTATTGTATCTTGGCTCAAACTAAGCTGACTTGGGTTCCACGAAATGCCTTAGAAGATGGATGAAATCAAGGGCAGGTGCAGACATGGGGCTGACAAACTAGTTACATGTACACACTCCCCATAACAGTCTAATCTGGACCAGGTAGTGACTACAATTTGGTTAGACAAGCCAAGGTGGAGAGTGGCATGAGCTTTCAAATCAAGAGAGGGAATTTGGATGGGAGTGATCAGAGCTCCTATGCTGGCACATGTCAGAGATGATCAGGAGCTATCATAAATAGGCAAGAAGACATGATTAAGGAAGAGGAGATTCATTCCTTAAAAACAAAGCAGGCCTCAAATTCTATGGGGACAAGGAGAGGTCTAAGTTAATAACTATGCTGCTATAAGGCAAAATATGTTGACTGTCTTAAAAGTTCAGGCAAGTTTCCATAAGGATTTGTATTTATTTAGTAAAGTCAGGAAAAGCTTTCTCTGAGATGTGATCTTGAGATGGGCAGGATGATAGATCTTGACATTTCTCTTTTTTTCTGACATTTCTTTTTGTTTAACAAAGGTTCTGAAATGCATTTCTTTCATGCCCATGATTCTTCATTAATACTGTACTTAGAAGCCTGGTGGGAGGCTGAAGTTTGGAAAGAAATGTTCAGAGAGAAATTCTTTATGACAAAAATGGCAGAAGGACATTAAGACAGGATTTTCAGTAGTCCAGTGGTTGGGGAGGTTGTGTAATAATGTAACCATCCACTATTCCCAAGCCTCAAAATGTGGTACAAGCAAAAGCCTTTTTTAGTGATTGCTTTGTGGAATCAGGGAAATGGTCAGTGTTCCATGTTAGGACTGGCAAAAAAGGGAAGACCTGTCACTGGAAATGAGATATGAGGATACAGAGACATGCTGACCAATACAGTAGCTACTAGCCACATGTGGATATTGAACATTTAAATCATAGCTGATGCCACATGTTGAAATGATAACAATTGGGCATGTTGGGTTTTAAAAGATATAATGCTAAAATTAATGTCATTTGTCTCATTTTGCTTTTCCTAATGCAGCTACAAAAAATTAAAATTCTATATATGGCTTTTATTATATTTCTTATTTTGGGGGGCCATGCTGAGTGGCTTCTGGGATCTTTGTTCTTCAATGAGGGACTGGACTCAGGCTTATGGCAGTTAAAGTGCTGAGTCTTAACTACTGGACCACCAGGGAAGTCCTATAATGGACAGTGTTGAATAAAGAATGAAGAAGAACATAAGTATTATTAATAGGACAAGAGATGACTAGGAGAAAAGTATGCTTCCCCAAGAATTCTTAGAGATGTTAGGAAATGCTAAGTCTCCCACAATGTGAGATGTGGACTCAAGCTACTTTAAGTATTAAATTGAGAGTACTCTCCCAGGGCTGAGGAATTTGGGAATATGAAATTATAGGAATTACAAATCAAAATTTTAATCCAATGACTTTTTTATTTTAATAAATGATACCACTTAAAATTTACTAATTTCACCATTTTTAAAATTTATTTTTAATTGGAGGATAATTGCTTTACAATATTGTATTGGTTTCTGCCATACAACAACATGAGTCAGTCATAGGCATACATATGTCCCCTCCCTCTTAAAATTCCCTCTCACCTCCCACCCCAT
>NW_011488287.1:29049-30710 GCF_000754665.1 Bison bison bison
CATCCCACCCCACCAGGTTTGAGTTCCCTGTATCATACAGCAAATTCCCACTGGCTATCTATCTTGCATACGGTAATGTACAGGTTTCAATGCTTAAAAAAATATGTATTCTTATAAAACAAAATAGCATGTTGTTCACAAGAAACCCTGTACTGTGTTCTAAGTATTATATAAAGATGTTTTCAGTTAACTGTCATATAAACAGTGAAATTATCTGCTCAAAGTTATCCACAACATAACATCTCTGGTAGGAGAGAAATGACAAGAGGCAGTCAATAAAACAGTTCAGTAGGTAGAATTATTCCTGCCCTTTACTCTCTCCACCTGAAGCAGAAGTTACTAGAAGAAAGAGAATGCTAGAATTAGCCCTTAGTTCTATAGAAACTAATATATTTTTTGATTACTGCTTGTGCCTCTTCTTCCTCTCACCTGGATATAATGGTGATAATGTTGAGCGGTGTCTGTTGAAAACAATGCCATTCCACCTGGGAAAATTCTGAGACAAAGGTTGTGAAGTAATGTTCCAACGTATCCTTCCCCTCAAAATAGCACTGGGTTTTTTGTATGTAGAGATGAGGAAAAGGAGTATGAGGCTAACATTGGAAATCACTTACAATGTAACTCCCCTCAGGAAAGTTAAAAGAAATGAGGGTGGAATGGTGGGATTTTAAGTATGGTGTAAAAGGCCAGTCCTTTACAATCAGTCTATGTGGAAATCTATGTCTTCAGATTCAACTGGACTACCTTCCATACTTTCAATAGAACCCCATCTAGGCTGGAAAACAATTTTCTTAGAAAAAACATCCAATGGGGATGGACACACTCACTGCTTTGAATTTTTTTTTTTATATCTAACGTTAAAGGGAGATGATATTGTGAGGAGTGGTGTAGTTCATATTCTTTGAGATGTTGGAACAACAACAACAAAAATGTGTCTTTAACACATAACCCAGGAGAACAGGGGCCTTGTATATAAGAATGTATGCATGACTAGTATGGTAGTTGGCACAGAGTAGGTGCTTGCTGTAGATTCAAGATGACATGCTCAACATCACTAACTGTTAAATCAATGTAAATAAAAACTAAATAAGCTATCATCTCACACTGTTCAGAATGGCCATCAATAAAATGTCTACAAAGAAGACATGTTAGAGAGGGCGTGGAGAAAAGGGCACTCTTCTACACTGTTGGCAGGATTGTAAGTTGCTACAGCCACTATGGAAAACAGTGTGGAGGTGCCTCAGAAAAATAAAAATAGAACTACCATATCCAGCAATCCAATTCCTGGGCACATATCCAGACAAAACTCTAATTTGAAAAGATACATGCACCCCCATGTTCATAGCAGCACTATTCACAATAGGCAAGCCATGGAAACAACCTAAATGTCCATCAACAGATGAATGGATTAAAAAAAAATGTGGTACATACAGACAGTGGAATACTACTCAGGCATAAAAAAGAATGAAATAATGCCATTTGCAGCAATATGGAGGGACTTAGACCTTATCACACTAAGTGAAAGAAGTCAGAAAGAGAAAGACATGTACCATATGATGACTTCCCTGGTGGCTCAGACGGTAAAGTGTCTGTCTACAATGCGGGAGACTTGGGTTCAATCCCTGGGTCGGGAAGATCTGCTGGAGAAGGAAATGGCAATC
>NW_011488287.1:30810-31497 GCF_000754665.1 Bison bison bison
GCCATGGAAACAACCTAAATGTCCATCAACAGATGAATGGATTAAAAAAAAATGTGGTACATACAGACAGTGGAATACTACTCAGGCATAAAAAAGAATGAAATAATGCCATTTGCAGCAATATGGAGGGACTTAGACCTTATCACACTAAGTGAAAGAAGTCAGAAAGAGAAAGACACGTACCATATGATATCACTTATATAACACAGCACAAATGAACCTATCTACAAAACAGAAACAGATTCACAAAGAGAACAGATTTGTAGTTGCCAAGGGGAGGAGGAGAGGGAAAGGAAGTATCCTGTGATATCCTGTGATACTGTGATCAGTATCCTGTGATAAACCATAACAGAAAAGAATATTTAAAAAAGAATGTCTATCATATATAACTGAATCACTTTGCTGCACAGCAGAGATCGGCACAATATTATAAATCAGCTATGTGTGTGTTAGTCACTCAGTGGTGTCCAACTCTTTGAGACCCCTGTAGTCTACCAGGCTCCTCCATCCACGGGATTTTCCAGGCAAGAATACTGGATTCATGTCAATGTATGGCAAAAACCACCACAATATTGTAAAGTAATTAGCCTCTGATTAAAATAAATAAATTAAAAAAAATCAATACTGGAGTGGATTGCCATTTCCTTCTTCAGGGGATCTTCCTGACCCAGGGATTGAACCCGGGTC
>NW_011488287.1:34979-35145 GCF_000754665.1 Bison bison bison
CCGAGTAGAAAGATCAATTTGGCAATTCTACAATTCAGAACAGACTAATGGATTGAAATTGTGGATTTTGTAGTGGTCAATTCTAAATTAACTATGACAACTATGATGGAGTTTGTAATAAAGAGTCTAACTCCATTTTTTATTTTTGACTGCTGATAGCTTTCAA
>NW_011488288.1:0-310 GCF_000754665.1 Bison bison bison
TCTAATTCAAAAAGATACATGCCTCACAATGTTCATGGCAGCACTACTCACAATAGCTAAGACATGGAAGCAATCTACATGTCCATTGACAGAGGAACAGAAAAGAAGATGTGGTATATACATGTATACAGGTATGCTTTTAAATATATATATATATGTATACACACAATGGAATAGTACTCAACCATAAAATAATGAAATAATGCTATTTGCAGCAACACAGGTGGACCTAGAATTTATCATACTAAGTGAAGTAAGTCAGAAAGACAATTATTATATGCTATCATTTATGTGTGGAATATAAAATATG
>NW_011488288.1:410-1702 GCF_000754665.1 Bison bison bison
CTTACATGAGATACTTGAAGTGTCTCACATTTTAAGTGCTTTGAGTAATCAAAATCATAGAGTCAAATAGTAGAATAGTAGGGCTTCTCTGGTGGCTCAGTGGTAAAGAATCTGCCTGCCAGTGCAGGAGGCATGAGTTCGATCCCTGGTCCCGAAGGATTCCACATGCTGTGGAGCAACTAAGGCCATGTACCGCAACTGCTGGGCCTGTATTCTAGAGCCCAGGAGCCTCAACTACTGAAGCCTGTGTACCCTATAGCCTGTGCTCCACAATAAGAGAAGCCACTGCAATGAGAAGCCCAGGCATCACAACTAGAGAATAGCCCCTGCTCACTGCAACTAGAGGAAAGCCCATGCAGCAACAAAGACCCAGCACAGGCAAAAATAAATAAACAAAGTTTTTTTTTTTTAAAGTAGACTAGTGGTTTCAAGGGCCTGGGGGCAGGGGAACTGGGCAGTTATTTTTAATAAATATAGACTTTCAGTTTTACAAGATAAGAAGAGTTCTGGAAATTGATGGTGGTGATGGTTGCACAACATTAATACTACTGGAATGTACACTTTAAAATGTTTTAAGATGAGAAATTTTATGTGCTATGTATTTATTGTAATAAAAAATGGGGAAAAAATCATGGAACAGAGGCTTTGCCACAGATTTCTTAGGAGAGAGTGTATGACACAAAAATTCCATGCCTGCGCCATGTGACAAATAACTCCTTAATGCCTGAGCTGGCTGTTCCGGGGGCCAACTCACTGGAGAATTTTGTGGGTCATTTTCCCACAGCTTTACCCATTTGCTACTCATAAGAAGTAGAAAGGGTAGTAATTACAAGCCACACCATGATTGGTACAGCATGCTTCTGGAAGTTAAGTGACTTGTCTGCAATGAACTAAGACTGGAACCAGCGACCAGCAGGCCAGTTCCACTCCACACACCATGCTCAGCCCATTCTCCAAGCATCACCATGGACAACACAGAGAGGCCCTCCAAAATGACTGTCTACACCAAGGTCTGCAAACTTCAACTCTTTGTGATCCCATAGACTGTAGCTCTGGAGAAGGCGATGGCACCCCACTCAAGTACTCTTGCCTGGAAAATCCTACGGGCGGAGGAGCCTGATAGGCTGTAGTCCATGGGGTCCTGAAGAGTTGGACATGACTGAGTGATTTCACTTTCACTTTTCACTTTCATGCACTGGAGAAGGAAATGGCAACCCACTCCAGTGTTTTTGTCTGGAGAATCCCAGGGATAGGGGAGCCTGGTGGGCTGCCATCTATGGGGCACACAGAGT
>NW_011488288.1:4898-7102 GCF_000754665.1 Bison bison bison
GCAGCACTTGCAAACCACCTCTCTTAGCTCCCTGAGGAAGATTGCTCTCTGATTCTTTAGGATTTCACTTCAGTCCCCACCCCCCTTCCCACTGTGTTTCTCTGCTCCCTCAAAGTACAAAATCACCCTCCAGTCCTTTTCTGATTTGCCTCTGATCAGCCACAGTACTCCTCTCTCAAGCGCTCACCACAACTCTTCTATCTTTGAGCAAAATGACATGCCCCTGGAGTCTCAGTTTCTTTTGTTTAAATGGTATGTGAACCATTTCTCAATTTTTTAGTGAATAACTTTGACATGTAACATTGTATGAACCAAAGGTGTACATGTATGTATTGTAATATATTTGCTCATGTATTGATATTTATCACATTATATAATTATAGTACAATATTATCATTTACATTTATTATACTGTGTATTAGATCTCTATGGTTCATTTACTATTCTCTACAAGTTTATACCCTTAAACACCATCATTCTGATGCCCCTGCCCCCATTCTCTGGTAACGACCATTCTACTGTTTTATATAGGTTTTGCTTTTTTAGATTTCACATTCCAGTGATGTCATACAGTACTTGTCTTTTTCTGTCTGACATTTTGCTTAGCTTAATGTGCTCAAGGTTCATTCGTGTTGTCACAAATGGGAGGATGTCCTCCTTTTTCACTCTGAAACCTCAAATATCTTTCAACAGGTTCCCTTTCTCTCCATTCTGGCTCTAATCAGATCACTGAATTCTGTAGAGATGGTGATCTATTATCAATTTTTTCATGGAAGGAGAATTTTTTAAAGCTTCATTCATTCAGTCATTTCATCTTATCAGCAAATTTTGATTGAGTCTTTGCTATGGGATGAACAAGACAAGAATAGCCCTGGCCCCTTTGAAATTAGCAGTCCAGTTTGGGAAACAGGTCAATAGGCAATCAGAACAGAGAAGATCCTGGGGGAAAGTGTAGGAGAAGTGCCTAATCCCATTTCTTAATCTGTTTGGCTCCACACAGAGTAGGATAAAACAATATAATCACTGATCCGGGGCAAAGCATCTGGCTTCACCAGTAGGCTTTTTAACAGGAAGATAAGTACTGCTGCTTCCAATACTGGGCCTATCTTTTTGAGTCTGCAGGAGTATTCTTGGACACATGGCAGGTTTGTATTCCTTTGCAGGTTTTTGCCAGCTCTGGTTGCCACCTAACAGCACACACATCAGAAAGGCATAGAGGTCCAGAGGCCTTCCAGATTCCCTGCATAGTCAGTCCAATTGTTGGCTTTAGCCTTTCATAAATGAGGGAGATATATGCCCAGCCCTTAGATTGTGGATCTCAGCATATTAAGTTAAGGGTCTGTAAAAGCTCCCCACGAGCTATTAATTGAAGCCCATGCAAAGAAAATAATACATTAGAAAACTTTTTGTTATGTAGGCGGGCTACCATGGTAACAACCAATTTCTCCCAGATCTGGGCAATTTTAAATTCAAAGTGGATTGAAAAATCCATTTGTATTTATAGGATTTAAAGCTTCAAGAAGGGTCACAAGGTGGTAGGTGCTACAGATTAACCACAAAGATAATATTGGTGTCCGCTTCTGGGAAATGTGCACCTCATTGATTCTACCTTACTTGGCACATCAGGCAGCCCTCCAGCCATTTCTCATAACAGAAAGAAAACAAAGCAAATCCAGGCCTCTTTACGTATGCAGTGAAAGCTGCTTCTCCACAAAAACTTTTGTTCAGAGTCCAGGGCTCCCCCCAGTGCTTGAATCTACTGTGTGGGCTCTGGCAACAAGTCCTATGTCATCAATAGGATGATGGACCTCATGGGAAGAGTGCTTGCCAATTAGGCTAGAATCCTGGAATTGGGGGAAGAAGTGGTAACTACTGGGTCTTTAAAAAGTTTTTTGTATTTTTTTTTAATCCTTGTCATAAGTGTATTAAGATTTTAGTGGACAGAGCAGTCATAAAATATACTTAAGACCCAAAATTGTGAATCAGGGATATACAGAAATGGAAAAAAAAGGTACAGGGTCTTCAAACCAGACAGAGAGAGACAAATAACTGATGATATCGCTTAAATGTGGAATTTTAAAAAATTATACAAATGAACTTATCTATAAACCTGAAACAGACTCACAGACATAGAAAGAAAACTTATAGAAACGAAAGCGGAATGGAGGGAGAAGGATAAATTAGGAGTCTGTGATTAACATATA
>NW_011488288.1:7202-7728 GCF_000754665.1 Bison bison bison
TCTGCTTCTGTTAGGTCCATACTGTTTCTGTCCTTTATTATGCCCATCTTTGCATGAAATGTTCCCTTGATATCTCTCATTTTCTTGAAGAGATCTCTATAGTCTTTCCCATTTT
This sequence comes from Bison bison bison, assembly GCF_000754665.1. Lineage (NCBI taxonomy): Eukaryota > Metazoa > Chordata > Mammalia > Artiodactyla > Bovidae > Bison > Bison bison. Next base: position 7,318 of record NW_011488288.1, read on the forward strand.
GTTGTTTTCCTCTATTTCTTTGCAATGATCACTTAGGAAGGCTTTCTTATCTCTCCTTGTTATTCTTTGGAACTCTCAATTCAGAAGGAAATATCTTTCCTTTACTCCTTTACCTTTTGCTTCTCTTCTTTTCTCAGACATTTGTAAGGCCTCCTCAGACAATCATTTTGCCTTTTTGCATTTCTTTGTCTTGGGGATGGTTTTGATCACTGCCTCCTGTATAATGTTAAGAACCTCTGTCCATACTTCTTCCGACACACTATCAGATCGAATACCTTGAATTTATTTGTCACTTCCACTATAAAATCATAAGGGATTTGATTTAGGTCATACCTGAATGGTCTATTGGTTTTCCCTACTTTCTTCAATTTAAGTCTGAATTTGGCATTAAGGAGTTCATGATCTGAGCCA
>NW_011488288.1:8750-8944 GCF_000754665.1 Bison bison bison
TTAAAAGAATATGAAAAAGAATATATATTTATGTGTGTATATATACATATAATATATATATATATAACTGAATCATTTTTATCACTTTGCTATAAACCAGAAACTAAAACAACAGTGTAAATCAACTATATTCCAATTTTTTAAAAACATAAGAAGAAAAAAACTTTATTCACGGAAACAGGTGGCAGATTGGA
>NW_011488288.1:9679-12978 GCF_000754665.1 Bison bison bison
ACATGGCATGGCTCATAGTTTCATTGAGTTAGACAAGGCTGTGGTCCATGTGATCAGATTGTTTAGTTTTCTGAGACTGTGGTTTTCAGTCTGTCTGCCCTCTGATGGACGATAAGAGGCTTATGGAAGCTTCCTGATGGGAGAGACTGACTGTGGAGGAAACTGGGTCTTGTTCTTATGGGCAGGGCCATGCTCAGTACATCTTTAATACAATTTTCTGTTGATGGGTGAGGCTGTGTTTCCTCCCTGTTATTTCACCTGAGGCCAAACTATGGTGGAGGTAATGAAGATAATGGCAACCTCTTGCAAAAGTCCCATGCATGCACTGCTACACTCTGTATCTCCAACCCTGCAGCAGGCCACTGCTGACCCATGCCTCTGGCCAGAGACTCCTGGGCATTCAAGGGCAAGTCTGGGTCTATTTCTTGTGGGGCCACTGCTCCTTTCTCCTGGGTTCTGGTGCCCATCAGGTTCTGTTTGTGCCCTTCAAGAGTCTGTTCCCCCAGTCCTGTGTAAGTTCTGGTGGCTCTATGGTGGGGTTAATGGTGACCTCCTCTAAGAGGGCTTATGCCACACCCAGGTCTACTGCACCCAGAGCCCCTGCCCCTGCAGCAGTCCACTGCTGACCTGTACCTCCTCTGGAGACACTCCAACACAGTTCTGTCTTATTCTCTGTGGGGCTCTGGGTTGTGGTACACACAAGGTATGTTTGAGCCCTCTGAGCATCTCTGCCAGTTATTGGGTTTAATTCTAAATGTGATTTTGCCCCTCCTACCATCTTGCTGGGGCTTCTCCTTTGCCCTTGGATGTGGGGTATCTCCTCAAAATCTCTCCAGCTCCACGCAGCCACCACTCCCACGCTGTGCAGCTGCTGCTCCAGTGCCTACCGTCTTGCTGGGGTTTCTCTTACCTTGGACGTGGGGTGTCTCCTCACAGTCGCTCCAGTGCTGCACAGTATACTCAGTATCTTGTACTAACCTATAAAGGAAAAGAATCTGAAACAGACTATATATATATATACATCTGCATCACTTGGCCGTATGCCTGAAACTAACACAACATTGTAAATCAACTATATTTCAATAAAAATTTTAAAACATATAGGGTCTTCAAATAATCATAGACTATTTGCTTAAATGTCACATACTTGATGGTTATGAGTCGTGGATACCAAGTTTTGCTTCCCTCTTAGAATAGTACAAAGATTCTGGAATCAGGCCAGGACTCATCTGCTACTGCTTGTGTGACTTGGGACACAAGCCCCAAGTTGTGCTTGGCTTTTTTAGCTTTTAGTTTCCTCATGTGCACCTACTCCATAAGGTTGTGAGGATTAAATGGAGCTAAGCACACAGAACCTGGCCCACTGGCTAAGACGCAACCCAGTGTACCTTGAAATGGAATGGTCAATATAAATCTAGAGGTCTATGAGAGCAAAGAGGTGTCTTAGACACCCTTGAAAGGTCACTCACAAACCTTGCTGTGACCTCAGTTGTGGGGAGATGGGAGAAAGAAAGGTGGGACCGGAAAGCACCAGTGGAAGAAGCAGAGAGGGAGTTGGGCAGAGCAGCAGGGAAACAACTCGTCATTAGACTGTAAGCATCAGGACAGTGGAAACCAGGAATGCTTTATGTCTGTGTCCCCTGAATAGGCTGAGTACTTGAGCACAGTAGATGCTCAGTGTCTGTGAAACCGAACAGAAATAATTGAACTGAAAGGATCTGGAAGTCTCCCAGAACTGGAGTCAATGCAAAGGGAAAACAGAACAATTCTGTTGCCAGAGCATCAGCCTGACGCTGGGAACACTGAGTCACAATCACAGATGTTGTTGGGGTCATTTCTGAGGTGAGTCACAAGTAATTTCTTAATAATAATAAAGTATGGCACTTTCTAAATGACGTGTTGTTTCACAGATTAGAGCAGATTCAAGGTTATCACTATAGCAATGATGTAGTCCAATATGCTTTGTTGAGTGCATTCACTTGTGGGGCATTGCACACACGTACATGCTGATGGCAGAATAGGTCAAGGTAAATAAGAAAAAACAAAAACAAATGAGAGCTACTGACTCAGACTGGAGGCGAGGTGGGCCCGATTTGATTTCCATTGTGAACCAGAGAAAATCAATCTCTTTCTTCCCTTTTTCCCCTAAGGACCCAGGGTAGGTGATGCTGCCTTTACAGGAAATATCAAAGAAGTGACATTTGAAAGGTTTATTTTAAAAATATAAAAACTGAAACCATATCATTCAATTTGCTTAGCATGTTAGACATTATAAATGCTTTCATATAAATCATTACTTAGAGGATCAAATTGGCCGAAGTGGTTGAAGGCCCACTATGACAGTAAACAGTGTAAACACTGCAAGTGTCACTCAGTCATGTCCAACTCTTTGAGACCCCATGGACTATAGCCTATCAGGCTCCTCTGTCCGTGTGATTCTCCAGGGAACAATACTAGAGTTGGTTGCCATGCCCTCCTCCAGGGGATCTTCCCAACCCAGGGATCAAACCCAAGTCTCCTGCATTGCAGGCAGACTGTTTGCCATCTGAGCCACCAGGGACATTGTTTAAATGGGAATCTGAGAGATGAGGTCTTTATCCATGGAATACGTACCAACTTTGTGTTAGGGATTTCATGATCCACATCTTTTCAACAACTCATCCCACATCCAGACACATTCCAAAAATGGAAGGGAGGGAAGGAGGGATGAAGGAGGGTAGGAAGGGGAATGTTTTTCTTTTGTTTGTCTTGACAAGCAAGCAATATGGGGGACAGTGGTATATCTTTTGGGTTCCAGTTTGGCCTCCAGTCTCACAGGGCAGAGAAGCTTAGTTAGAGGCTTATCATGGAGACCTGAAATTCACAATCAAGATCACATCACTATCATAAGGCCTTCTCCCTGTTCTCCCCATTGAGACTCCTATGGGCCACACTGGCCCAACACCGGCCCCAGCAGAGGCTGGTTCCAAATTCCCTGCCACCATCGGTTGTTTATCACACCTAGACATGTCCTATGACTTCAAACAATGACATTTACAATTGGCTGCTCTGCTTCGCTATGTAATTATGCAGACTATACATTTATGGGTAAAAGGAAATGTGCCTCTATATACAATCACTGATTTACAAAAATATAGCTGAAATCTTGATTCCTAGTTTAGTGAACATAATTTATTCTGATACCTTTATCCCATAACAGAAGGGTAACTATGCCAAAGCATTTGACTGTGTGGATCACAATAAACTGTGGAAAATTCTGAAAGAGATGGGAATACCAGACCACCTGACCTGCCTCTTGA
>NW_011488288.1:13078-14494 GCF_000754665.1 Bison bison bison
TTAGGATTTGAAATAGCTCAACTGGAATTCCATCACCTCCACTAGCTTTGTTCATAGTCATCCTTCCTAAGGCCCACTTGACTTCACATTCCAGGATGTCTGGCTCTAGGTGAGTGATCATGCTATCGTGATTATCTGGGTCGTGAAGATCTTTTCTGTATAGTTCCTCTGTGTATTCTTGCCATCTCTTCTTAGTATCTTCTGCTTCTGTTAGGTCCATACCATTTCTGTCCTTTATCGAGCCCATCTTTGCATGAAATGTTCCCTTGGTATCTCTGATTTTCTTGAAGAGATCTCTAGTCTTTCCCATTCTGTTGTTTTCCTCTATTTCTTTGCAATGATCACTTAGGAAGGCTTTATTATCTCTCCTTGCTATTCTTTGGAACTCTGCATTCAGATGCTTATGTCTTTCCTTTTCTCCCTTGCCTTTCATTTCTCTTCTTTTCACAGCTATTTGTAAAACCTCCTAAGAAAACCATTTTGCCTTTCTTTTTCTTGGGGATGGACTTGATCCCCATCTCCTGTACAATGTCACGAACCTCCATCCATAGTTCTTCAGGCATGCTATCAGATCTAATCCCTTGAATGTATTTGTCACTTCCACTGTATAATCATAAGTGATTTGATTTAGGTCATGTCTGGATGGCCTAGTGGTTTTCCCTACTTTCATCAATTTAAGTCTGAGTGTGGCAATGAGTTCATGACCTGAGCCACAGTCAGCTCCTGGTCTTGTTGTTGTTGACTGTATAGAGCTTCTCCATCTTTGGCTACAAAGAATATAATCAATCTGATTACGGTATTGACCATTAGGTGATGTTCATATGTAAAGTCTTCTCTAGTGTTGTTGGAAGAGGGTGTTTGGTATGACCAGTGCATTCTCTTGTCAAAATTCTATTAGCCCTTGCCCTACTTCATTCTGTACTCCAAGGCCAAATTTGCCTGTTACTCCAGCTATTTCTTGACTTCCTACTTTTGTATTCCAGTCCCCTATAATGAGAAGGACATCTTTTAAGGACATTTCTTATAAGGGATTCTTGCCCACAGTAGTAGATATAATGGTCATCTGAGTTAAATTCACCCATTCCAGTCCATTTTAGTTTGCTGATTCCTAAAATGTTGATGTTCACTCTTGCCATCTCCTTTTTGACCACTTCCAATTCTCCTTGATTCATGGACCTAACATTCCAGGTTCCTATGCAGTACTGTTCTTTACAGCATTGGACTTTACTTCCATCACCCATCACATCCACAACTGTGTGTTGCTTTTGCTTTGGCTCCATCTCTTTATTCTCTCTAGGGGAGAACTCTCCACCCTGGGGAGTTCATCATTCATTGTCCTATCTTTTTGCCTTCTCATACTGTTCATGGGGTTCTCAAGGCAAGAATACTGAAGTGGTTTGCCATTCCCTTCTCCAG
>NW_011488288.1:15484-17384 GCF_000754665.1 Bison bison bison
CTGGAAGGACTGATGCTTAAGCTGAAGCTCCAGTGCTTTGGCCACCTCATGTGAAGAGTTGATCATTGGAAAAGACCCTGATTCTGGGAAAGAATGAAGGCAAAAGGAGAAGGGCGTGGCAGAGGATGAGATGGTTAGATGGCATCACTGACTCAGGAGAATCTGAGCAAACTCCAGGAGATAGTGGAAGACAAGGAGCCTGGCATGCTGCAGTCCATGGGATCGCAAAGAGTAAGACACGACTTAGCAATGGAACAGCAAACAACCACAAAAATTAACTCAAAAGAGTTAGCTACAGGAATATTGGCCTTGTTTGATTTTATTCACTTCTTGTTGCTAAGTTTTTGTTGCAGTTATTATTATTGTTCTTTTAAGGTTATTTTTCTGTCCAAGCACTATCCTTTAATGAGGATACCCAGAAATGAAATGTTAGAATGGCTACTCAGTAAAAATAAATAAATAGGCAAGTAAAGTCCAGGGAGGCTGTACTTAACACTGCTGTACTGTACACTTAAAAATGGTTAAATGGTAAACTGTGTTATGTGTTTTTTTACCTCAATAAAAAAAATCCTAGGCAGGCTGAACCCATAAGTCTCACTTCTTGCACGTGCTACAGGGTGGCACAGGGCACTGTTCACAAGGGGCAATTACACAGCCATAACCCTCTTATCCAGTAATATATTTACAATGGATCCTTTGTAGCAGTAGATCAAAGAACAGCTTTTATTGACCCATATCCATATTTACTGTACAGCATATTAGCACAAACACACACCCAGAGACCAGCTTCAGTTTCCTCTTACCACACCAGCTCTCTAAAGAGAAATAAATTTTCTGTCTTAAAACAGTTTTGCAAAGAGGAACTTCTGAAAAGCAAGCATCTGTCACTGAGGTTAACAGGACTCAACTTGAAAAATGACCCTTTGGCTCATGAGAAAACATAACTCTCTCCGAAACTACTAGGAGTGAGGAGGGGTGGGAGTGGGGAGACAAACAGTGGGAGTATGGAGAACATGATGAATGAAGCAAACAGAAGGACACATATATGTGTGTGTGTGTAGCCCTGTGCACAAAACGCCCATTATTTATATGCTTTCATTTCCAAAGGTCCAGATAATGTTAGGTAAAAGTGTAACTTATGACTCAGTCAGGGCAATACTTTTGCTGTGATAAATCAATGTTGGCTAAGTCAATTAGGGTGGGGGTGACAAAAAAAAAAAAAAAAAGATGATAAGCAGCAAACACATTTGTTCAGCGGAAAGACAGAATAAGGTAGTTCTCACTTTGAAGAACTGAGTTCAGAGGTTTCAAAGGGCACACAGGAAATGCTCCAACAGCAAAAACTGTGCCCTGAGCGTCATTCCAGCAAACTCTCAGCCCCCCTCACAGCTTTATCTGATTGCCTGATTCTCTATCTCCAGATCCAAGGCACCTACAAAGAAAAAGGACTTTGTGATAAAATCAAGAGCTCAGGGCTTCGATCACCTTTCTGGTCACTGCAGACCCGGACATGTTAAGATGAGATTGTCAGATGGTCAGAATCTGGTAGATTCTCCTGGGTTATTGGAATCTTGGTGTTTTGTTGGTTTCTGGTTCTGAAAGTACTTACATACACAGTGACTGTTTTCGTCACAGATATAACAAGTTGACTACCAGAAAGGAAAAGGACATAGAGCTCTGAATCAGGCCTGTAAAACATTACAAATTCATCTCTGGCTCTTAAAAATATCTACAAGGTAGTATTTTGGTGACAATGAATATGTACTGAGCCTTGGGTACCCCTTGGGCCAAAGGAGGAGAAAATCAGGCATTTAGGGAAAAATCAGGCATTTAGCAAAATACATTTTGCTTTTTTTTTTTTTGGAAGTGCTTTTTTTTTTTTTTTAAGACACCAATTGAA
>NW_011488288.1:17484-18238 GCF_000754665.1 Bison bison bison
GGTGATGGACAGGGAGGCCTGGCGTGCTGCGATTCATGGGGTCGCAAAGAGTCGGACATGACTAAGCAACTGAACTGAACTGAACTGAACTGAAACATCTTGAGGTCATTGATCATCTCTCATTGCTTTTTTTTACAATGCTGTGGCCAATGCTAGGCATGTAATAATAACTGGTATTAACTAAATATGTCAGCAAATTTGGAAAACTCCACAGTGGCCACAGGACTAGAAAAGGTCAGTTTTCATTCCAATCTTAAAGAAGGACAATGACAAAGAATGTTGAAACTACCATATAATTGCCCTCATTTCACATGCTAGCAAGGCAATGCTCAAAATCCTTCAAGCTAGGCTTCAACAGTACGTAAACCGAGAACCAATACTTTGGCCACCTGATGCGAAGAACTAACTCATTGGAAAAGACCCTGATGCTGGGAAAGATTGAAGGAAGGAGGAGAAGTGGAGGACAGAGGATGAGATAGTTCGATGGCATCACCAACTCAATGGACATGAGTTTGAGCAAGTTCCGGGAGTTGGTGATGGACAGGGAAGCCTGGCATGTTGCAGTCCTTGGGGTCACAAAAAGTTGGCCATGACTGAGTGATTGAACTGAACTGAACTGAATCAAGAACTTCCAGATATACAAGCAGAATTTAGAAAAGGCAGAGGAACCAGAGATCAAATTGCCAACATTCTCTGGATCATAGAAAAAGCAAGAGAGTTTCAGTGGAATTCCTGAAAAACATCTACTTCTGCT
>NW_011488288.1:20168-22167 GCF_000754665.1 Bison bison bison
AACTCTTGATCAAGGACCCTCTTTTTCATGCCCTTCCTGGAACGCTTCCTCCTTGGCTCCCATCTCTGCTTTGGGCTCCCCCAGGCCTCTTGAGTCTTCTACTCAAATGAGGGAAGCTGGCCTCATTTACCACATCCTCTGGATTCTCTAGGCTATGCTAGAATTCACTTCCTTATTCCAGTAATACAAGTATTTTAACGCCCTGCAAAACTGAAGGGGATCAGAATATGATACCCAAATTATGCCACTTGGCATGTGCTAAGTGGCTTCAGTTGTGTCTGAATCTTTGCAACCCCATGGACTATAGTCCACCAGGTTCCTCTGTCCATGGGCTTCTCCAGGCAAGAATACTGGAGTGGGTTGCCATTTCCTTCTCCAGAGGATCTTCCTGACCCAGGGATCAAACCCATGTCTCCTGCATCTTCTGTATTGGCAGGTGGATTCTTTACCACTAGCACTACCTGGGAAGGCATAAGGATTATTTTGAACTGAAGGCAATTGAGAAGGCAATTCCCATACCAGGAAGAGGATAATAACACATCACTGAGACAGAGAAGGTAGAGGATAATAACACATCACTGAGACAGAGAAGGTAAGAGCATGAGTCTGCATAAGCAAACCTATTAAGTAGCTTTTGTCTGTCATTAATTTCCCCCACACATTTCCTAGTCACCTTCCCACAATTTATTGCCCCTGAAAGCCCACCCCCTTTCCTTTGTCTAGTCACTTTTCCACAATTTATTACCTTTTGTTAAAATGGTATATAAGCACTCAAGTCCAATAATGTTTTGGGATTTCAATTCTTTTCTGTGAAGCTCCCATGAATGTAAAAACATTAACAGTTTAATTCACAGGTCCTATCTATAGAACAGAAGAGGATAGGGTAAAATCTTTTTCCCTTAAATTACTATCTGTCTTACTGTCTGTCCAGTTGATAAATATGTTTTGACTGACAGACTGCCAGGAGAGTCTACATGTACCAGAGCCTGTGACAGGTAAGAGCTTTCAGCTCAGAGGCAGCTGTGCCATGCTCACATAACAGAGCTTGACAGAAAGTCTTAATGACTACTCACAAACGGAAAGTGCAAAGGGACACAGCTTCTCTTTAGAGAGCTCTAAGATACCATCAATCTCTGTCCCAGCCCAGGGTAAAAAGTGCCTCAAGCACTGAGTGGGGAATGCAGGGGCAAAATGGGTAATGAGTCAGAAAGGAATGTCTCCTAACCCACACTCACATACCTGCATGCCAATGTGAAGAGAGCCCTGCATAAATTCCTTTACACATATTAGGGTCTCACACACACTTCTGAGGGCAATTTTTTCATGTGAGAGTCTGCTCTGTGTTCTACAGAACAGTAGGTAGGTCTTTTGGTATTTGCAAAAATAGTAGGTATTTTTTTGGTAAAAAAAGTAGGTAAAAGCAAAACAGTAGGTATTTGCTTTTGGATGGAGCTCCGCAGAAGTATGCTGTCACTGTGACATCTTTTTTTCTCTCATACTTTCTTGATATTATCAGCCTTCACTTTCTTCATTAGATAATAGAGTGAAATTCATGCAGTGGCCCCAGAATCACTGCCCCAGAGGAAAATGGGAAGAGAGGGTAGTCAATCAAAGCCTGGCCTACTGGCTTTGGTGTTTTTAGTTGCTGATCTTTAAATACATGAGCCTAGAACAATATTTCTCAAATTTGAAAACAGATGCTTTTTAGAGTCAATTTCTCATGCAACAATATAAAGATAAGACATTAAATCCAGGAATGATAAATAATTCTCCAATATGGCTTTGGTTTGAATCTTCACTTAGAGATAGGTTTAGGGAAAAGAGCTCCATCTAAAGAACCCATATTTCCATCTATTACTTTAGATATCAGGTCAGAGTTAGTACTTTCAGAAAGCTTGACAGACCTCTTTAATGCAATGAGGAGTAGGGGAGTGGGGCAGGGAGGAAAACATACTTTCTAAGCAGTAAAATTCAAGATATCCCATGATTCAATGGGTCA
>NW_011488289.1:0-565 GCF_000754665.1 Bison bison bison
ACTGACTCAATGGACATGTGTTCGAGTGGACTCTGGGAGTTGATAATGGACAGGGAGGCCTGGTGTGCTGTGGTTCATGGGGTTGCAAAGAGTTGGACACGACTGAGCAACTGAACTGAACTAAAGAAACCTTTCAACTAGTAAAATGGTCTTTCCCAGGAGTGTTAAGTATTTTAATCCTTTAAACAGTTTTATTATTTTGGTATATTAAATATCTATTAGTAAAATTTGAGTGTTTCCCCCTTGAATGCAATAGTGTTCATTTTCAGGAGTAAAAACAAACATAGAATACTGACACTTTTCTGAAAAGAATTACCATTTTCTGCCTGTTGCTGTGGGTATATGTGGGTATATTTAGACATCATTTTAATAATGATGCCTATTTTAATAAATGATGCCTATTTAGGCATCATTTTATATAAAGAACAAGTTCTATAAAACTGAAGAATTTTGATCTTTTGAAAATTTTGTCTTATAGGTACAGTAGCAGAAGGCGCTCCTATTATCCCAATTTCTGCTCAGCTAAAATACAATATTGAAGTTGTCTGTGAGTACATAGTAAAGA
>NW_011488289.1:4671-5223 GCF_000754665.1 Bison bison bison
GCAGTCAAGGCTGATTTGGGTAAAATCGTCTTGACTAATCCTGTGTGCACAGAAGTAGGAGAAAAGATTGCACTTAGCCGAAGAGTTGAGAAACACTGGCGGTAAGTTTAATTAGCCTTTGTCAGTGTCTAATAAAAAAAACACAGTTTACTTAACACACTCACAAACACACTTTACCTTGAAGGCAACGGTTATTGTACCATGGCTTTAATTCTCAACTGCTTATTCGGATGATTTTGAAATCTGTATTTCTAGGCCTGATTTGTGATAGATACAACCTATGCAAAAACCAATGAATTTAGGTTTAATACCCTTTTCTGAACCTTTTTTTGAGAAATAGGTTGCCTCTTTATCTCTTAATACTTTGGTGTATATTTCTTAAAAACAATATTATCTTATATAACCACTTCAAGAAGCTTAAGGACTTCCCTGGTGGCTTAGACGGTAAAGCGTCTGCCTGCAGTGCGGGAGACCCGGGTTCAATCCCTGGGTCGGGAAGATCCTCTGGAGGAGGAAACGACAATCCACTACAGTATTCTTGCCTGGAAAATC
>NW_011488290.1:0-335 GCF_000754665.1 Bison bison bison
ATGGACATGAGTCTGAGTGAACTCTGGGAGTTGGTGATGGACAGGGAGGCCTGGCGTGCTGGGATTCATGGGGTCTCAAAGAGTCGGACATGACTGAGTGACTGAACTGAACTGAACTGAAATGCAAAAGCAGGAAGTCAAGAGATACCTGGAGTACCAGGCAAACTTGGCCTTGGAGTACAAATGAAGCAGGGCAAAGGCTAACAGAGTTTTGCCAAAAGAAAGCACTGGTCATAGAAAACACCCTCTTCCAACAACAGAAGAGAAAACTACACACGGACATCACCAGATGGTCAATACTGAAATCAGACTGATTATATTCTTTGCAGACAAAG
>NW_011488290.1:435-849 GCF_000754665.1 Bison bison bison
GGATTAGAGGTTCATGACATTGTACAGGAAGCAGTTATCAAGACCATCCCCAAGAAAAAGAAATGCAAGAAGGCAAAGTTGTTGTCTGAGAAGGCCTTACAAATAGATGAGAGAAGAAGAGAAGCTAAAGGAAAAGGAGAAAAGGAAAGATACCCATTTGAATGCAGAGTTCCAAAGAATAGCAAGGAGAGATAAGAAAGCCTTCCTAAGTGATCAATGCAAAGAAATAGAGGAAAACAATAGAATGGGAAAGACTAGAGATCTCTTCAAGAAAATTAGAGACACCAAGGGAATATTTCATGCAAAGATGGGCACAATAAAGGATAGAAACAGTGTAGACCTAACAGAAGCAGAAGACATTAAGAAGAGGTGGCAGTACATAGAACAACTATACAAAAAAAAAAAAAAAAAAAA
>NW_011488290.1:4429-5710 GCF_000754665.1 Bison bison bison
GAGTTTCTCTAGTCTCTGGTGGCACCTTTGGACAGCACTTGGTTAAAAAGTGCTTTGTCTCAAGGAGGGACCTTGGAACAGTTATTTACAGTATGAGTTTTTCCTGAATGTTATTTTAGCCATCTACCTTTCATTTTGCTGTTTTGTTTAAATTTTGAATTTAATGCAGAGTAATGTGGAGACTGAATTGTTTGCTTTTTGTCTCTATTGCAGCTCCTTAAAGAATCTCAATAGAATGAAATAATTCTTTTCTAAGTGCTTTCTCACTTCTATTCTTTAGCCTCACATCCTCCGTGAGAATTTTGGGCCTGTTGTTATGATTGCTGTTTGACAGTAGGAGGAACTAAAGTATAAAGAACATAAATAGGTAGACCAGTATTCTCTGGGAGTAAAAAGCAGTATTACTCTTAGACTTGTGATCTGTTCGTTAGAGTAGGTTTTCCTAACTCAGCTTCCGGAGATCAGTCACACCAGGAGAGAAAGCTACAGTTGTGATGCACTTGGAGTCAAAATACTTACCTTAAAATACTTGGCCTCTGTTCCTAGTTTTGCCTCTTTTATGACCTTAGACAAGCAGTTAAACTCTCTGTGTTTCTGAAAAAGTAAGGAAATAATGATAGGCTTTTCTTGAATCTTTACCTTTAGACATCTTTCTCTAATCTTATCTTCTTTCCTTTGATTTTCTTTTACTCTCAACTTTTCTTAATTCTATTTCTTGTCCTCCTGAGACTTGTTCTGTCTCTTGTAGCCCTGACTCTGATCTTTAGCCTTCCTCTTCTCCTCTTAGTGTCATATTGCCCTATTTAATGTTTAGCTGATCAGTTTCTTGAATGAAGAGAAAGCTAGCTTAATTTGGCATCTTTATAAAGGATATGGTATCTTAACTCATTACTTGTCAAAAATATGAAATATTAAACACAGTGAAGATTAAAGATTCTAAATAACTTGATAAATATCTTTTTTAAGAAGTTAACAGAGAAGTTTGTTTAAGTATATTTTTTTAAAAAAGCTATTAAGCTAGGGAAACTATATATTAATTTGGTGTGAGGGGATGCATGTACATGGTACACAATTTTACTTAAGTTTGGAAGTTGTTTGGATCCTACGTGTCAATTGTATGTACCGAATGAATTATTGTTAGTGATTATTAATAATGGTGAATAGAATAGCTTCTGAGATGTGTTAGTCACTATTTATTGAGGCAGAATGCTAGAAATACTGACAGCATGAAATTCTACCTCCTAATTATTTCCCAGGTCCAATTCTGAACTCTATCTAATC
>NW_011488291.1:0-202 GCF_000754665.1 Bison bison bison
ACCAATACAGTATACTAACGCATATATATGGAATTTAGAAAGATGGTAACAATAATCCTGTATACGAGACAGCAAAAGAGACACTGATATATAGAACAGTCTTCTGGACTCTGTGGGAGAGGGAGACGGTGGGATGACTTGGGAGAATGGCATTGAAACATGTATAATATCATATATGAAATGAGTCACCAGTCCAGGTTCG
>NW_011488291.1:4426-4902 GCF_000754665.1 Bison bison bison
TTTCTTTCTTTCTTTTGCTGCCCTGATTGGGTGAGTTCCCATGCCCTTTGTTTGAATTTACTGATTTTTTACTCTTCTTTATGTACTCTTCAGTCAAATCTCTCTAGTATTTTACTTTTCAGTAAAACGTTTGCATTTTTTTCAACTCTGCAACTTTTGCTTAGTACTTTCTCATACTTTCTATCTCTTTGTTGAAGTTCTTACCATTCTGCTCCTGATTTTAGTAAGCATCTTCATGATCATCACTTTTAACACTTTAATATGTAAATTACATATTTTTACTTAATTAAGGTTTATTTTCCCCCCTGAATTATCTTATTCTTTCACTTGGAACATATTTCATTATTCCTTCACTTTCCCTGACTTTCCTTGTTTATTTCTATGTACAGGATCAAACAGCCACCTCTTCCAGTCTTGAAAGATTCAAATTGTGTAGTATATAAAACTTATCATTCAACCCTATGCTTCATGGCAAA
>NW_011488291.1:9283-9766 GCF_000754665.1 Bison bison bison
TTATTTATTTTATATTGAAGGTAAATTCCTTTACAAATTTTGTTGTTTTCTGTCAAACCTCAACATGAATCAGCCATAGGTATACATATGTCCCTTCCTTCCCTTTTAAACCTCCCCCCCTCCCCGCCACCCCACACATCTAGGTTGATACAGAACCCCTGTGTGAGTTTCCTGCACCATTTCCAACAGCAAATTCCTGTTGGCTATCTATTTTACATATGGTAATGTAAGTTTCCATGTTACTCTTTACATACATCTGACCCTCTCCTCTCCTCTCATCATGTTCATAAGTCTATTCTCTATGTCTGTTTCTCCGTTGCTGCCCTATAAATAAATTCTTCAGTTCCATTTTTCTAGATTCCATATATATGCATTAGAATAAAATATTTATCTTTCTCCTCTGACTTACTTCACTCTGTATAATAGGTTCTAGGTTCACCCACCTCATTAGAACTAACTCAAATGCTTTCCTTTTTATGGCTG
>NW_011488292.1:0-417 GCF_000754665.1 Bison bison bison
AAAATATCTACAGTTTGTATATACCATTTTTTCAATGATTCCTTGTTTTAACTATCATTGTGTTTTTTTCCAATTAAGCAACCAAATTCCGGTTCACATGGATAGGTACAAAGCATCCATTATAAACATGGGAAATTGCTTCTGGAGCTGGCACTTTTGTTTATAAGTAGGATGAAAGAAAGATAGAAGGAGGGGCTCGATCATCTGGTTCTAGAAAGTTCTGAGACTGGAAGGCAATTTATCTGCAATCTTATTACTTGCTATCAATAAGATGGAGCCACAGCTGCCCTATTGTAAACACACCTGAAGCTTCATATTGTCTTTTGGTGTCTTCTTTCCCTCTCCAGGCCATACTTGCCATTTAACTTGATTTCATTGCATGCAGTGCTTGTGTGCGTGCTCGCTCAGTCATGTCTG
>NW_011488292.1:4630-5304 GCF_000754665.1 Bison bison bison
CAGTGTTGATAAACCTTGAAGGGCCAGAGTTTTAGTCCCTTTGACACATTCCAGTTCTCAAGTGTTAAGTTCCTTGAGTGGGTCTGCCCATCTTAGGCTGTCAACTTCCTGAGGACAGTAACTCTCTTTAAAATCTATGCATAAGTGCCAGTGAATATCACAAATGGGTGAGTGATGAACACCTCTGGTGATGATGACCATGGTGGTTTAATTGAATAACTGTGTTTTCATGTTTATTTGGGACTTTAACAGTCACTACAAAGTATTCTGGTTACTACTACTGCTGTATATCAAATTATCCCAAAACTTAGCAACATAAAGCAACACTCTTATTATGCCCACGGATGGGTTCTGTGAGTCAGTAATTCAAACAGGGCACAGTGGGGATGCCTTGCCTCTGCTTCATGTTGTTTGGGGCCTAAGTTAGGAAAACTCAGTGGTTAGAGGTGACTGATTAGCTGGGGGCTAGAAGCACCTGGAGGATCTTCACCCATATCTGGCAGTAGGTCCTGGCTGTTGGCTGGTGTATCCGTTTATCAGAACATATACACATGGCCTCTCTGTGTACCTGTTTGGGCTTCCTCACAGCATGGTGGGGTCACGATGGTAGGACTTCTCTTATAGCAGTGTGAATGCTCCAGGAAGCAAGGCAGAAACTGTATCACCTTTTATAA
>NW_011488293.1:0-750 GCF_000754665.1 Bison bison bison
GAATGTCTTAAAACTCAGAATGGCACCAGGCCCCTCACCCATAAGATGCATTTTGGGATAATCTTGGCACCAGACGATTCGTCCTGGGACATAAAATGATTAACTTGAATCTTGTAGAAGGACAGATTACCATACAATAGTTTCGTTTACATAGATTAGGGGAACAATATCTGAGTATAACATACTGGTTTGTCAAGTAGGTTCTGAGCCAAGAGGCGGAACCAACTTGAAGACAGAGTTTGGGGTAAATGCATAGTGTATTAGCATAGGTTAAGACAAACATTTCCGTAAGAAAAATGCATTGGTTATCTCTAGGTTTGAGAATAGTTAACTTCAGGTGAAACCAGGTGTCATTATGGCAACACAGTATTTTAAAAGAAACCTCCTTTTAAATTTGTGTAGAGAAGGAAAAAAATATCACTTGTTTGTTTCCTCCTGCCACTTAAGAGAGATAAAAATGTCTGACACTTGCAGGCTATTTTGGAGACCCCTGGCCTTCCTGCCTGTTAGCCTCTCACACACACACACATGCATGTGTGTGTATCCCTACAACAACATGATAAAACATAAGGGGGAAAAATACAAATTGTTACTTTTAGGATGGACTGATGGTTAAGTGCATAAGTAAAAGGAAAAGACTGAGTAGGATGAAAAGGATTAGAATTTACCAGACTCCACAGCATAAAGTTGTTGTGAGAAAAGTAGGAAGCATCACTACAAACAAAGCTAGTGGAGGTGATGGAATTCCAG
>NW_011488293.1:2784-4006 GCF_000754665.1 Bison bison bison
AATCCTATGATGTAGGTACTATTACCATTTTGCATCTGAGAAAAATGAGATACAAAGCATTGAAGTAACCTATTCAAAGTCACCCAGGTAGTACAAAGCTGTATTCAAACTAAGTTTGTTTGGCTCCAAAGCTCCCGTGTTTGCACTCTGCCATGTTGCTCGGAGAAATGAAGAAGTCAAATGTTTGTCTGTGCTTGCAGATTGAAGAGGAGCCAGAAGAGAAGGCTGAGAGTGAAAGATCACTTGTTAGGTTTCAAGCTAACATCCTTGCAGTGGCCCTGATTTAATTCTCTCTTTCTCTCTGTCTGCCTGACTCTTGATCTTTACTGTGTTACTCAATAAAAATCCCTCCTCCATCCCTCCTTTGCATGTTATTGTTCTTATTTCAAACCTGTCATTAATGTGGTCCTTTCTTTAAATCTAGTAATCTCATAGCATTCTTTTCATGATATCCTGAAAACCATCACTTGTTCTTTACCATTTCTCCCTATATTCTTAATCCATTATGTAGGTCAGCCTCAAATCCCTACCAAATCTTAGAACTCATTTCCTCTTATCTCTCCAGCTCACTCTGATTCTCTTCTGCAAACACAAATTTCTCTACGGACTCACCAAGGTGGTCTTTTTCAACTCAGTGTAGTTTCTTTCAATTCAGAGGACTTGAGAAGGTGTTCCAGTGATGCAGTCAGAGCTTCACCTTAGAACATGTACCATGAAGTATCAAAGCTGAATGGCGACCCTGCTGATAATTAGTCCAAACCTCCCATACCACATTCTTCAGTAGAAAAATTTGAGGCCCAGAGACTTTCCCTTAAACTGTGTGTATCTCAAAGTTCACTCACATACTAATCATAACTATGGTAGGCTAGACCCACTTCTCTCTTTGCCACCCCTTTATCACTTTCTCTTTTGTGGGTAACTGCATGAGAAATGCTGGGCTGGAAGAAGCACAAGCTGGAATCAAGATTGCCAGGAGAAATATCAAGAACCTCAGATATGCAGATGATACCACCCTTATGGCAGAAAGTGAAGAGGAACCAAAAAGCCTCTTGATGAAGGTGAAAGAGGAGAGTGAAAAAGTTGGCTTAAAGCTCAACATTCAGAAAACGAAGATCATGGCATCTGGTCCCATCACTTCATGGGAAATAGATGGGGAAACAGTGGAAACAGTGTCAGATTTTATTTTTTTGGGCTCCAAAATCACTGCAGATGGTGACTGCAG
>NW_011488293.1:4106-5593 GCF_000754665.1 Bison bison bison
GAAAAAAAGCACTTTTTCTCAAAGAAGTGATAATCTAAAAACTAAATATGTACAGGGATTGTATGAGTTGAACATTAATTACCCTAAGTTACCTCACTGGGGATGTTAAAAAAAATGATCAAATTTCCCATTTATGATAGGAAAGTTTAGCCTGAAGGAAGCCACCAAGGATAAATCTATGCTCACACTGATGGTGACACAGATAGACATCTGTTAGACCTCTTTTCAGTAAATTAAATTCAGTACAACTAAAGGTGATTGAATTTTTGAATCTTTGCAAGTCTTCATATGAATAATTCACAGATCAGAAAAAAAAAAATCCTTTGTCAGGCCATGCATATGTCTCCTGACTTTTGATGCAGAAAATATAGTAGCCTTAGTTATACAGGACTGAACCCATGGATTAAGTTCAGTGCAGACAAGTAGAATTGTGTGTCATCCACAGAGATGATAATTGAATCCAGGAGACAGATCATATTGACCCTGGTACAGTAAACCCACCATGTTCAGAATTGTGCAACTTGGTGGTTTCATAATTTCAGCAGAAACCAGTGCTATGGGCAATCAGCACAAAACTGCTAATCTCTCTTGATAGAACTTCTAGCTTGGATGATTTATTAATTCAGCCAAGGAAGATGTACCTCCATCTCTCTTGTTGATATCTTTTAGAATAACTTTTCTCCTCTTCCTGCAGTACAAAGACCTGTAAGTCCCTTTAATTTGGGGATCCCTGACAGCTCCTCAAAGAACAAACAAGGCCTCATTTGTATAGTAATAAAAATCCCCAAATGGGCATCTTAAGGCCAGTGGGAAATGCTTTGATGTGAAAGTATGGAAACAGATACTATAGAAGAAGCCAAAGACATGCGACACAAACCAGATGAAGACTAATATTCCTGAGGCTCAGACTGGGCAGTGTGTTTAGAAGTATTTAGTGGTTTGTGGTATCAACAGCAGCAGATAAGTAGATATAATAAAGAAAAACTATCTTTTGATGTGGTACTGAGGTCTTCAGTGACCTTAACAAGCCAAGTTGAAGGTAGGAAAATCCAAATATTTTAAATACACAGTATTAAGAACTCACTCTGGAAATTTGGTGATGAAAAAAAAGATTAAAGTTTATTGATGCCTACAATGTACCTGCCACTTTATATTTGTTATTTCATTCCTCACCCACCCAATGAAGGTGTGGAAACTAAGGCTGAGAGAAGTAATTGACCAAGGTTAAAACTAAGCTTCTAAGTGACAGAAATTGGATTTGAATCTAGTTCTGTCTTATTCCAAATGTAGTGTGCATTCCACTACAGGAGACTGACCATGTGACATTTAGCAGGGTTCTGTGACCCATCAGCCTTTTAGCCTTTAGGTCCCTACTTTGAGCAGAAGAGTAACATCAAGGTTGAGGTCACAGTTGTGAGGAGTTGATTGGCTCTAGGTTGGAGGAGAGGAAAGAAGTCTTGTAGGAACTTAGAGTATTAACTCATTTC
>NW_011488293.1:7251-8110 GCF_000754665.1 Bison bison bison
ATGGCAACCCACTCCAGTATTCTTGCCTGGAGAATCCCATAGATAGAAGAGCCTGGTGGGCTATAGTCCATAGTGTTGCACAGAATCAGGCACAACCAAAGCCAACTTAGCATGCACACACGTTGGTTTGTTATATTAGAATCCTCATCTCCTGTCCTTTCTACTAAGGAAGGGAAGGTTACCTTTCTTACCCTCTCTGTTCCCCCCCCCCCAAAACACCCTGGCACAACACCTAAATGCTTCTAACACACCAAACCAATCCTTTGTTAGTTCCTAAATATATGCTCTAATGTAAGTGGAGCTTCAGAGAACTTTAGAGCTCTCATAACCTAATTATCCTGCCATAGCCATCCCAAATAAATACCCAACCTATGGAAACATGGGGCTTCTCTTGTGGCTCAGACAGTAAAGAATCCACCTGCAATGCAGAAGACCTGGGTTCGATCTCTGAGTTGGGAAGACCTCCTGGAGGAGGAAATGGCAACCCACTCCAATATTCCTCCCCGGAGAATCCCATGGACAGAGGAGCATGGCGAGGTACAGTCCATAATGTCGCACAGAGTCAGACACAATTGAAAGTGACTTAGCAGGCATGGAAACATGATGTGTCTTCTATGAAAAAATGGCCTTGTCACTTTAAGAGAAGTTTCCTAAACCTTCCTACCATTCAGCTTATCATTCCCAATTTCCTCTGTATAAAGTTTCTTGAGCTGTCATGGCCTTTAACAATGTCAGTCTCTATGCATGCACAATTATTTCTCACTCCCACCAAAGTTCAACCAATTTCTACTTTTCCTTCAAGAACTACCTCGAATGTTGCTTTCTCTGATAAGTCTTTTCTGATTCTGCACCCAAAATA
>NW_011488293.1:8210-8876 GCF_000754665.1 Bison bison bison
TTTTTCTTTTGTTATCTTATAATGTTTTGCTAAAACTAAAGCATTTCTCAATTTATATTCCAATGATTTACTCACATGACTGTCCCCCAGAGTAGACTGTCAGGTTTCATATGCAAGAATGATGCATTTTATATTCTGAGTTCCTGCAACAATGACTGACATGAGTATTCATTGTTTAATATATGAATGCATTACATTTTAAGTCAATAATTGCAAAATCTATTACTTTGCATGTCTTCCTCAATATAAATTATTTTTATTAAGTACCCATTGTACTGAATGTTGTACAGAATGCATTATGAACTAATCAGACACGAGGTGCTCATATAATCTAGACATTTAAAACCTCATAAATTCTGATTATACTAATTTAGAAATTGAGACAATCCAGATGGACCAGCCTCAAGATTATCTTGGTTAGAAATTCCTCTCTTCATTTTTGCAGAATAATAGTAACCATATTCAAGTACCCTAGAACAATTTTAAAGTGATTTATACAAAATAATTGATATCCTAATTAATAATAACTCATGTCTATTTTCATTAAAGAAGATTTCCCTAATGACTTCTAGGCATACAGTTTTTGTTAGCCTATGTTTAATTAATGTACTTGAGGGTAATGATACTTACCGAGGAAGGAACTGAAAGTGGAAAAGAGTATAAAAT
>NW_011488293.1:8976-9345 GCF_000754665.1 Bison bison bison
AGCTCACACAAAAGGGGCATAGACTCAGAACAAATTACATTTATACAAAAGGTCTCTGAAATTCTTTTCTTCAATTAAGCCCTAGTATCTTAAAGCCTTCCATAAATATATCATTTCCTTGCTCACATTTTCCCTCATACAAATCTTTTCTCAGGAAAGTATCTGAAAGAATTTTAAAGAATGTTCCTTATACTGTGGCCTCACATACCCAAACTTAATTGCTTTGTTTGTTTATTTTTCACAAAATATGAAAGATATACATAAAATATACATAAAATTTACCACTGTAATCTTTTTTACGTATAGAGTTCTCTGGCATTAAGTATATTCGTGTTGTTGTGCAAACATCACAACCATGCTGCTGCTGCT
>NW_011488293.1:9445-9585 GCF_000754665.1 Bison bison bison
ATGGGATTTTCCAGCATACATACCCAAATTTAATATTAATAGAGATAAAAACCTTAAAGTGGAAAATAAAGTTTGGATTACATTTTCAGCCAGTTGATAAAGAAATACGTGGGTGAGGTGGAGTTGACCTTGCTTAGATC
>NW_011488294.1:0-309 GCF_000754665.1 Bison bison bison
TCTTTATGTATTCTAGATACAAGTCCCTTATCAAATATATGATTTGCAAATATTTTCTCCCATTCTGTATGTTGTCTTTTAACTTTTTGGTGGTATAATTTGCAGTACAAAAGTTTTAAATTTTTCTGTAGTCCACAAAAATTTTGTGTATCCTTTTTTTTTTCTTTTGTCACTTGTGATTTTGGTGACCTGTTTAGGGATCTGTTATCTACTCCAAGGTCACAAGGATTTACAACAGTGTTTTCTTCTAAGAGTTTTTATAGTTTTAGCTCTGGGTCTCTTGCCATTTCCATATGAATTTTAGGTTTA
>NW_011488294.1:409-2214 GCF_000754665.1 Bison bison bison
CTTATTCCTGATCTCTAGGGAGAAGGCTCTCAGTTTTATGCTGTTAAATCTGATGTTGTTGTTCTTGTTCAGTTACTCAGTCATGTCCAACTCTGCAGCCTCATGGACTGCAGCACACCAGGCTTCCCTGTCCTTCACCATCTCCTGCAGCTTGCTCAAACCCATGTCCATTGAGTCAGTGATGCCATCCAACCATGTCATCCTCTGTCATCTCCTTCTCCTCCTGCCTTCAATCTTTCCCATCATCAGGGTCTTTTCCAATGAGTCGGCTCTTCACATCAGGTGGCCAAAGTACTGGAGCTTCAGCTACAGCATCAGTCCTTCCAGTGAATATTCTGGTTTGATCTCCTTGCAGTCCAAGTGACTCTCAAGAAGGCTTCGTCAACACCACAGTTCAAAAGCATAAAGTCTTCTGGATTCAACCTTCTTTGTGGTCCAACTTTCACATCCATATATGACTACTGGAAAACCATAGCTTTGACTAGATGGACCTTTGTTGGCGAAGTAATGTCTCTTCTTTTTAATATGCTGTTTAGGTTTATCATAGCTTTTCTTCCAAGGAGCAAGCGTCTTTTAATTTCATGGCTGCAGTCGCCATCTGCAGTGATTTTATCTGTGGGTAAATCTGTTGTTAGCTGTGGCTTTTTCATAGATGTCCTTTGTCAGATTGGGGAAATTACTTTCTATTTCTAGTTTGTTGAGTGTTTTTATCATGAAAGGATATTGGATTGTGTCAAATGCTTGTCCTACATCTACTGAGATGAGCATGTGGGTTTTGTCTTTTGTTCTACTAATATGGCATATTACATTGATTGATTTTCATATTTTAAACCAATCTTGAATTCCCGGGGAAAAAATTTCACTTGATCATTGTATGCAATCCTTTTTATGTGTTGTTGAATTCAGTTTACTGATATTTTGTTGATGATTTTTTTATTGTGGTTAAACACACATAACATAAAATTCACTATTTCAACTATTGCAAAGTGTCCAACTCAGTGACATTTAGTACATTCATAGTATTATGCAGTCATCATCACTATTTAGTTCCAGAACATTTCTGTCACCCCAAAAGGAAACCCCAGACACATTAAGCAGTCACTCCTCATTCTCCCCTCTCCTTTGCCCTTGGCAACCATTAATATAATCTCTGTCTCTCTGAATTTACCTGTTCTGAATTTTTTTGAGAGTTTTTATACCATATTCATAAGTGATATTCTCTGTAATTTTTGCCCAGGGGTGAAGCGAAAATAACTTGAGTGAAATCCTTTCTATTTAGAGAATGACTATTTCAAATTCCTTATCAGGAAAAGGGAGGCCTAGCCTTTCTGTAAAACACAATTATTCACAGGCCCCTTTGTACCCACTTCATTTGGCAAGAGAGGGAGGTGGGCAGAGGAAAGAAGGAGAGTAGTCTTTCAGCTTTGTCTCCCTTCTGTTTGATATAGATAGAGGACTTTGGAATGAAGGCTTCTTTGCATGGATTCAGGGAAAGTGTGAACATTTATCTTCCTTGCCTTCTAATCTCCCCTTTCTGTTACTGTGTTCAGCCCCCAGTGGCCTCAAGTAGCCAGATCCCAGGACAATATCTCTCCGGTCTCTGCTCCTCAGCTGGAGCCTTTACCCTGAGACTACTCTCAAAATTTGTTCCCTTTTGGATGTCCCTTGCCTACAATCCTTACTAACTGGCAGATGGCATCCATTTGCTTGAGCCACATGCTCTTGTTTGGTAAGGTCTCCCTAAGGTTTGTCCAGATTCCCTGACCATGATGAATGTCAGGCCCTGAAATTGTAAAAAAAAAAAA